>NC_066624.1:48645969-48717739 GCF_025201925.1 Gopherus flavomarginatus
CTTGCTCATTAAACCGTATCTTCAGTCACTGATGGCCAATGAGGGACCAACAGTGCTAGCTATTTTAGCACTTGAAAATGCCATTGGTCAGTCACTGGATCTCTTTAATGCTGTTACATAACAAATGAAAATAGAATCTCAGTGTGACATTCTGTACCTTTGGGGGAGTGTGCTGTAACCCCCATATTCCTCATTTTCATATAATCGTGATCTTATATACAGAGCATGCCTTGTAAGGTATCAGGGGAAAGGATATGATCTGCTGAAAGTCATTTCTCTACCCATAGATGTTTACCATTCATGCATATGAAGTTATGAGAATTGTGCAGTGTGGTTATCACTATGCTGTTAGGTGGGGGAGTCAGCCAAATATTAGCTCCCCAGTGACAACAGCAAGGAAAGTAACCAACACCCGGACAGGGTGTCAAACAACCCATCAACAGCCATTGTTCAGCAAGGGAGCTACAGTGCAATCACTTACCTGCAAGAGGACACCCCAGGGGAATTGCTCAGACTTGCTTGGAGAGACGCAGTGATGCTCACCTGACTCTGAAGGGGGAGCAAAGCCAAGAGGGAAGAAAGGACATGATAAAAGCAGAGACATTTGCCATGCTTTGTCTCTCTCGTCCACCTACATCTACAGACACCCCCACACCAAGCAACTGAAGCGCTGACGAAAGGGGAGAGCCTGGCTGAAAAGCCACCAGCCGGCCTGTGGTGAGAAGCATCTAAGTTTGTAAGGGCATTGAAAGGGTTAAGATCAGCTTAGAGTGTATTTTGCTTTTATTTCACAAAAACAACGAGGAGTCCGGTGACACCTTAAGAACTAAGAGATTTATTTGGACACAAGCATTTGTGGGTAAAAAGCCCTCTTCTTCAGATGCATGGAGTGAAAATTGCAGATAGAGGCATAAATATATATTGGAACATGATGTAAAGGGAGTTACCATACAAGGGGAGAACCAGTGTTGAAGGCTAATTCAGTCAGGGTGGATGTGGCTCTCTCCAAGTAATTGACAGGAAGGTGTCAATACCAAAAGAGGGAAAATTGCTTTAGTAGTGAGCCAGTCACCCCCAGTCCCTCTTCAAGCTCAAATTAATGGTGTTAAGTTTGCAGATCAGTTGTAACTCTGCAATTTCTCTTTGAAGTCTGTTTTTGAAGTTTTTTGAATGGCCTCTTTTAAATGGCTACTTTGAATGGCTACGTTTAATTGTGTTATTGAATATGAACATGTAAACGTCTTATGGAATTCCCTGTGGTCTAGTGGTTAGGGTGCTTGTCTTTCACCCACACAGCCTGGGTTCAATTCTCCACACAGGAACAATGCAGAGCTTCTCCGTGGAGGGGAGACAGGAAACAAAAAGAATGGGAAGGGATCCTGCCAGCAGCAGAGCTGAATAGAGTTGGGAGCAGTACTGGATTTGACATGAGGCCATAGTGCTAGGCCCATGCTCTGAAGGGACCTGTAACAGTAACTTCCTCCCCTCTGCAGGAAGGGAGCCTCAGAGCAGCCTGGCTTCAGTAGGGGAGCTGAGACCTCATAGGGCCCTGGGACCTGTAGTTCCTTGACCAGCTCTCTGCCTTGGAGCAGAGAAGGAATATTTCCAAGCATTCCCCGGGCTGCTATCAACAGGAAAGGGAGGGGGGAAGCTGTGAGACTCCATGCGCTGCAGCTTGCTGTGGCTGGGGGGCCTGGCTGCTAGAAGGGGGTGCCACCTGTGAATAGGGAAGAGGTGTGACCAAGGAGTAGAAGGCTTTGGCCCAGGTAGCACCCTCAGAAGACTTCCCCAGACAGGCTTAGGGATGCTGGTGTGACCTTGCCTGGCAGCCCCCAAAGATGGAACTGGGTGGACTAACTGGACAGGGCCCCTCTCTCTCTGAAGCTGGGCAAGGGAGGTATGTGGATCCCACCAGAAGGTAAAATGGTAAGTAAGGAAGGGGAGGCTCTACTGGACCTGGACAGATTCAGATACAGGACAGGAGGATTTCCACTTCTGAGCCATGAAAATAGAAATTGACTTTTCCTTTCCAGATGTATCTAATATTCATAAAGGGAATCTAGACTCTGCCTTCCAGATCTGAACACCTCAAAATCAGGAGTGCTCAAGCTCAATTTGGGCAACTGTTACTTCATTTCTCCCAAATCAAATATGCAGATCCACTGTCATTTACTGTAGAAAAAGTAGGAGAAAATTGAGCAACAAACGTTGGGTCTTCACAGTGCTAACGAGGGCTGGAATTGCTATTTTCAACAGCCATTACACTTTTTTTTTTAGTTTTGTTTGTTTAAAAGGAAGACAGTGATATTGCACTGGCAAATTCCCCATAGAAACAAAGAATGGAACAAAAGAATAATAAAGGCACCTCAACTTTCCTCATTTATGTAGGACAGTCTTATTAGATGGATCCAGACATCTTCCAATCACAGAAGCTGATAATTGTTCCACTTTACTGCAGTTCTGTAACCATGCAGGAACCTAGAGGAGGAAAGTGCCTAACTCCAGAGTCTGCAGCTGCCTAGGGCCAGTGCTAAGGATTTAGAGTCCCTAGTGCTGCCCTTGCAAGGTTCAAGCATGCTCAGCCTTGGCATTGCCTCCGCTCCTGTGGCTAGTAGCTGCAGCTGTCTAAGGCTGGCCTCTGGCAGTTGCCCCATGGCTGTAGCTAGAGAAACTACAAGTGGCTCTATGACTCCTGGGGCCATTAAGCTAGAGCACCTAAAGACACTGGAGTTAACCTCAAGGAACAGAGGTCACCAGTAGGAAAGGAATGTCGGGGGAGCAGGGAAGGCGGGAGCAGGTCAGGCTTGCAGAGGGAGCTTCCATCTGGTTGGGAGCATGTCCAAAGTAGAAAGGAAACAAATATGGGGAGAGGTGGTGGTAACCAGGTAGCAGACTAGTATGTAGATGGGAGCAGAGGGAGAGACGCTGGTGTCTTCAGATTCCCAAGGGCTAAGTCCTCACTTTGGGGAAATGGTGTTTGCAGCTGGCTTGCTCACATGGCAGGATGGGGGCTGAGGGAGGGATCTGTCAGAACTGATCAGGTGTCTGCTGGCTTTAGGACTTTGAGCTGAGACTAGGACCACATGCAGTGACTGGTGACATGGGGGGGTACTGGAGACATGGCTAGAGAAGGTCTGAATGAGGAAAGAGATACATCTGTGGGGAGTTTCCTTGGTCACTATGAAAGTTCTGCTCACTGTGGACACTGGTAAACCCACATGGGTGTACAGCTCAATAAGAAAACCCGCGGGCTGAGGGAGCTGTGTATGGCAATGCATATAGTCATGGAGAGGTGTGTGATCAAATGAAAAATGTCTCTGAGGTTCAGTACCGGCTATACGAAGGCACCAATGGCACTGCCCCACCAGGCCCACACTCGGAGCCCACAGTGACTACACTGGGGCCCACAAATATGTTTGGTGCCAGGGCCAACAAAAGGTTTATCCAGCCCTGACTGCCTGAGCACTATTTCAGCCTCACATTTTTGGGTGGAACTCCCACAGTGAGAGCTGCAGAGCACTCCCCCGCAACACACACGCACACACTCGTCCTGGTGTTGGGAGGGGAACAGGAGAAAGGACAAAAGAAGAGATGAAGAGAAAGGAGGGAGGGACAGGTGGATGGAGGAAAAGGTGAAACACAAAGGACAAACCCTAATGTCCCCATGATTCTAAGGGACAAAATCCCAGGTGCGCAATAAAATTCTGCCTCCTTAAGCTCATGTTTTCCATGCCTAGAATTCAACTCTCACCAGATGGATCAGACTGAACAGGTTTCACACCTCCAGGAGGCTCTTACCTTCTAAAGAGGGACGGCTGTTTTCTAGTAAAATCACTACAAGGGAAGGAGAAAACTGGAAAGAGGTTTCTCCTGGCGCTCACGTCCGTGAACCCGAATACTCTCTCAGTCCTCAGACAGAGACCTGGAGAAGGAGACTTGCTGAAGCAAAGCCACAGGGGTCTCTGAGGTTTCCCTAGCCCCTGGCCCCTGACTGATGTCAGGATCTCTCTGTGAGGTCACCACCTGCTCACCAATAGTCTTTGACCAATCGTGTGAGGTCCTGCAAAAGGCCTTTATGATGTCACTGCCACACCCCGCCCTTGCTGTGCCAATGTCCTGCCCGTGGCCAGGCACTTTGGAGCTTTGAGCTACTCCCTGTGGATCACCTCACTCAAGGAGCTTTTCTATAGAGCATCCTCAGATGTCTAAGCACACGAGTGCCATGGCAATGAACTGACACACATGGCACCAAGATGAGATCATTAGTAGACTAACATATAGGAGATGGACACCCCAGCATTAGTAGGGGAGAAATCCCTACTGAACATGCATTACACCTAGCAGCCCCTGCGTGGGGTCGGGCGGGGGCTGCGGAGGGGGGAGACCTGGGAAAGGGATGGATGGAAAATGTCTGTGCAGCCGGGACATGGCCGGAGGGCGAGGGGAGAAGAGCAGGTGACCCCTGAGGAGCGGGGAGAAAAAGGGAGGGCTGAGATCCCCTCGGAATTACCACTGCCCCCTCCGTGGAGACCCCCCTCCTCTCCAGTCCTGCCCCCTTTCTCCCTAGAGAGCAACAAGCAACATCCAGGCTGACACCCCCTTCCCTCAAACCCCTGAGAAGTTCCCTGTTCCCCTCCCCCCATTTTGCCCCATTTTCTCTCCCCTTTGCCAATGGCCAGTTCAGATCTCAGGTTTGGGGTGTTTCCCTTGATTTTCATCTGCAGTGATTTGTCCTTGTGTAGGTGGGAAATGGTTCCCCCGAGTGATTTCTGAACTGGGCAGAGGCTGCGGGGGGCCTGAGACAGGGACACCTCTGGGCTGGGCTGGGGGGGCCACTCTCTGCTGGCAACAGGGCGTGGGAAGGGCCAGGAAGGGGAGGGGGAGCAAGTGTCCCCCATAGAGAGGGTCCAGCCCCAGGCTGCTACCAGTAGCACATTCCTATCCTAGCCAGGTGGGAGGCTTTCTCCAGCTGGGACCTGCTCCCTAGGCAGCCCCAGGCTCTGACCGCACCAGCCCCACCTGGAGCCCCCAGTGAGTGAGAGACCCCGGAGGGGGCGGGGGAGGGAGCACTTGGCCCTGACAGGAAAGTGACTCTCTCCCCTCAGATCTTGGTGTTTTCCTCTCATGTTATCAAATATGCAGTTTATGACACAATTTCTTTGCAAATCTCAAAGATTCAAATAAAATAACCTAAACATTTGCCCCACTTCTCTTTAGTTGTCTGTTTCTAATTGAATATGCCCTGAGATTTTCCTGTCTCTAATTATAAAATAATAAGAAAATCTCAGATTTACACCTTTTCTCAGATTATTGAACACAAAATGTTTGCAAATGTTGCCCATTTCCTCTTTATTCATTTATCAAGTATTCATGTGAAACACTCAGATTTTACCTCCTATCAACAACTGATATAAAATCCCTCTGATTTTCCACTTTCCTCTCTATAATTTGCAAAATGGATCCAAAATCTCTGATTTCCACCCTTTGTCTTTCATTTCTGAACACTGATCTGAAAGCTCAGGTTTTCCCTCTGTGTCATTATCAAATGTAAATTAACAATCCTCTCAAGTTTTGTGCTGTTCCTTATGTTTCTAAATCCCCAAAACTTCTTCCTTCGGGGGAACCTGTTGCCCTGAGTCGCTCTCAATTCTGGATGTTGCAGGGGATTAAATTTCCCAGTGATTGTCTTTCCCCTCTCCTTTGAGGATCATTTGTTTCCTCTTTTAGCTCTGTTAGATATTTGCCAAAGAAAGAGACCAGCCTGATATTTAATACACATCAAAGCCAGAGGCCTCCCCCTGTTTGGGCATCAGTGGTTCGCAGCTGGTAGTGGGAGAGTTGGCTGGCCCCTTTTCTTTTCTCCAGCTGGCACAGGATGAGGGGGTCACTCTGACTGCAGCATGTCTTGAGAAGTATCCCAAACCACAAGACAAATGGTCTCTGTGAAGGGTTGCTTCCCACAGTGCTAAGATGTAGCCACCTCTGGCAGAATCCATGGTGGCTACTATTTGCTAGTGACAGGCCACGGAAATTTCTTACCTATTTTGCCCCTCCATGCCAGGCCTGCACAACATACGGCCCACGGGCAACGTGCGGCCCGTGAAGTCTCACTGTGCGTCCCACAGCCGGGAATCAAAGGGCTCTGGGCTGCCCGTAGCCGCGGGGAATCCAAACCCCTTTAAAGGTCAGCCGCGGCCGGGATTCAAAAGGTTCTGAGCTGCCCGCAGCCGCAGGGAGCCCAGAGCTCTTTAAATCTCAGCCGCGGCCAGGGTTTATAGGGCTCTGGGCAGGCGGGTGGGGAGCTCAGAGCTCTTTAAATCCCAGCCACCAGGGCCAGCTTTAGGCCAATTTAACCAATTCCCTTGAATCGGCCTCGCTCCTAAGAGGACCCCGCACCCAAGCCCCAGTACCAGCAAAAGCCAGTGTGCTGTACCAGGGTGGCCCATTTTCCCCAGGGGGCAATTTAAAAGGCCTGGGGCTCACAGCAGGGGCTGGAACCCCAGGCCCTTTAAATTGCCACTAGGTCCCTGCTGCTGGAGACCTGGGGTATGGCTGCGGGGCTCTGGGGGCTATTTAAAAAGTCCAGGACTCCCATTGCTTCTACCTCCCCGGCCCTTGAAATAGCCACTGGAGCCCCGCCACTTCCGCAGGGTTCCCGCGGCTATTTACAAAGCTGGGGCAGTGGAAGCAGGGGTGCCCCGGGCCCTTGAAATAGCCCCCAAGCCTCATGCTGCTGCTGCTACCCTAGTGGGAGAGAGGGGAGGAGGAGGAGGAGAAGGAGGCACTCACCATAGAGGATGGGCTGTACCCCCTGTACCTGCACCCCGTGCCCTGCCTGCAGCCAGCCCGTCCCCAGCCAGCCCCTGCTGCACTCCCTGCCCGCACCAGCCCCGCACCTCCTGCCCTGCTTTCACCAGTTCCTGCCTGCAGCCTGCCCATCTCCAGCCAGCCCCACACCCCCTGCCTTGCCTTCAGCCCTGCACCAACCCCTGTCTCCAGCCAGACCTGCACCCGCTTCCCTGTCTCCAGCCAGCCCCTGCCACACTGCCTGCCCTGACCACACCAGCCCTGCACCCCCTGCCCTGTCTCCAGCCAACCCCGTACCCCCTGCCTTGCCTTCAGCCCTGCACCAACCCATCTCCAGCCAACCCCTGCCGCACCCCGCTGCCTGAAGCCAGCAAGTCCCGCACTCCTTTGTCTCCAGCCCTGCCAACCCATGCCGCACCCTCCCTGTGGCCCTGCCTGAAGCCAGCCAGCCCACCCCACACCTCTTGTCTCCAGCCTGCCCCACACCCCTTGCCCAGCCTGCAGCCAGACCCTACCTCTCGCATCCTCCCCCTCCCCCACCTCCAGCCAGCCCCATGTTCACTGGTGCCCTACAGTTCCGAGGGAAGTAACCCTGCACACTTGCTTCAATGAGATGGGCAGCGAGCAGCTGGGACCCACACATGTGCACACTAGCACACCCTAAGGGAGTGGCAGAGCTCATTTCTAGTTCAGACCCATCTTTTTAAAAAAGAACTTTTAGGTAGGGTTAACATACATCTGTACTTTCCCGGACATGTCAGGCTTTTTGGTTCTTAAATCACCATCTGGGAGGAAAATACGGACGTATGGTGACCCTACTGGTACAAAAAATACATACTGTGGCAGAACTTTTTATAGGAAACCGGTTGTTAAGAACTGAAAGGCTTTTTTTCCCCCAATCATCCCTGCGGGGCCCCGCCAAAAATTTTCAAATTGGGCCCCGCACTTCCTAAAGCCGGCCTGCCAGCCACGGCCGGGATTCAAAAGGCTCTGGGCTGCTCGCAGAGATTCCCGGCCGCAGCTGAGGTTTAAAGGTCTCAGGGCTCCCCACCGCCACGGGCAGCCCAGAGCCCTTTGAATCCTGACGGCAGCTCCAGGGGATGGAGTGATGCTGGGATTTCAAGGGCTCAGGCTCCCCTCAGCAGCAGGAGCTCTGGGACCTTTAAATTCCTGCCCCAGCCCTGAAAAGCTCCGGGTTCCCCCAGTCGTCAGAGCCCCAGGCCCTTTAATTTGACCCTGAGGGCTCCCAGCCACCTCTTTGGCTGGGAGTCCCTGGTTGATTTAACATCAAGTAACACCTCCCCACCACCAACCTTCCTTTTTGACCCACAGCTGTTTTGGTGAGGCGGCGCTGGGGAAGGAGGGTGTGTTTCTGCAGGGCTGGGCGAGGTGTTTCCGCCAGGCTGGGAGGTCCTGAGTGAGGGGTGTTTCCGCAGGGCCGGGGGGTTTCAGTCCTCAGCTGTTTTCTTTGGAGTATTGTGGCCCTCGCTGTTTTACTCAAAGTACTGTACAGGAACTTTTCAGGGGGATTAAGGCAAAATGCCACATTTATTAGTAATACAGGTATCAATTAATACTCTATTATATGCACATGAGATATATATCACAGTCATGCATTCACGCACACACACAGACATAAACACACTCCGTCTTGCTGTTGTTACCAACTAGTTGCTCCCCTTAACTGCACTGGCCAGGTGAGTTAGATGGGGGAGGGGTGGAGCCGGGCTTCTACCGATCCAAATCGATGGTCCGATGGTGACAAGACGAGATCCGGGGTCCTTCTGCAAGACACCTCGCATTTATAGCAGCTTCCCTCATATGCAAATCTAGACCAGATTCAAAATCTGGGTCTGCGTCCGTTGGTCTTTGTGCTGCTTTTCTCTGGGTGTTGTCCCAATGCTGCTCAAAGAGGGTGTTTTCTAAAGAAGTGCTTGCTTCTAATTCCTGAGGCCATCAATATGTCTGCTCTTCTTTATTGGGCCCACTTGACAAGTTGTATTGTCCTTTGCTCTGGCTCCCATTCCCTCTTCAACTGTTGTAGCTGTCTGGAGGTGGGTGTCTTCCAAGGCTCACTCATTCACACCTCATTCAGTCAATAGAGCTATTAATTACAGAGTGCGGGGGGAAGATCTTATTCTACTTCTAGCAAAAAGGCACATGTTTTCTTTTACTTTAACTATACTATTCTTAGGGGCTATAACATTTGATACAAAGTTTTCTACCAATTTTCTGTATAGGGATCTAATACAAAGTTGTATGAAAATAGAGAGGCACAATGCCAAGTCATATGAATTACAAAATAACATCATGCCGGATGCAATGTCATAAAGATAAAGATACTTAATACAAAATAACACAATGCAACGTTATAAAGATTTATAGAGATAGTTAATACAGAGATTTCTCTACATCACCACTTTACGAGTTGTGCAGGCCTGCTGACGGCATTCGCGGGGCTTCTTGCTCATGTGGATTCTCTGATGCTGAATAAGGTGTGAGCTGCGACTGAAAGTTTTCCCGCACTCAGTGCATTCATAGGATCTCTTCCCTGTGTGGATTCTCTGATGCCCAATAAGGTGCGAGCTGCGACTGAAAGTTTTCCCGCACTCATTGCATTCACAGGGCCTCTCCCCTGTATGGATTCTCTGATGTTGAGAAAGGCCTGATCTGTAAGTGAAGTTTTTCCCACACTCAGCACATGTATTTTTTTTGCTTTTCCCTGCAGATTTCCTGCTGTATTCTGGTTTCCTTAAGGCCCTTCTGAGTTCCCTGACAGGAAATAAATTTATCCATTTTCTCCCCTGGCTGGTTTCCGTGCTCTTTTTCTGGTCTGTGCTGAACCTCACACGTCATTGCATCACCTGCTGTGATAGAGATAGAAACCTCAAACAGGGATGGAAAGGGGAAGGCCAAACCAAAACAAGTGCTGGAGAGAGGACAAATAAAAATCAGGAACTCAGCTCCCCCCAACAGGAGAGAGGAGGGGATCAATTCAGCCTTCACATCCCATCCAACTTCACAGGGGGAAGGGAGAAAGCTACTACCCGGTGTCTGCTAGCATCTAGAGGAAGCCTTGAGCTATATTTACCCTGCGGATGTGACCCCTGCTATGGACAATAATGAACTGAGAGACTTCCCAAGAGCTTTGTAGGGCATCCTAGATGTTTCCTTCAGGCACTTACAGATTCTGAGTTGGTTTAATGTTTCCTCATCTGTGCGGGGAGATCTCAGGATCTCTCTTTCCTCTGAACCCTGGAGCTCTGGGACCCATGGCTCTTCCCCTTGTTCCAGCTGGGAGATCATATCACGTTGGAAATCCAGAAACTCCGCTCAGATGAAAGAAAACAAAGGAGTTCAGTTGATTTCATACAACTTGATCATCAAAAACATTCTCTTAATTTATCTTCAGTGCTTAGTGTGACCTAGTGTGCCTGGGGAAGTCCTCACTGAAAATGCCAAGGTCAGAGCAGGCTGAAAAAGGGAGAGCAGATACTCCCCATACTGGTGGTTAACACTGAAGTTAAACTCACTGACCAGTCACAAACTGTGCTTCTAATCCCACACACTGGTTAACGAGACTCTGAAAAAAGAAATCACAAGGCCCCCTTTATTGCATGACAGTTCTCTGACTCCTAATCAGCAACTAGGTCCCGTACAGTGAGAGGTTATTTCAAAACTCTGCTCACTGTGATACAGCATGGCCAGAGGGCAGCAGGAGAGTGATCCTAGTTGGATCCAGGAAGTGGGTGGGTAGAAGGTTAGCCACATTACCCAGGTTTGGATCTCATCCAAAATACCATGTTGCCAGCCAATCCTTTAGCAGTTAAACTAAATGTTTAGAAGAAAGAACAAATGAAAGAATGAAGTTAAATTCCATCCTTCCAGACAATTCTTTAGCATCTAAACTAAAGGTTTAAAAGAAAGAAAGACAGAAAGAATTTAAATGGAAAAGCAGTCAGATACATTCCAAAATGGATATATCAGGTTCTTAGCAGTATTGGTGAGTTGCTGGCGTGAAAGTCTGTCTGGAACACATCCACAGCTTGGATGGGTCATTCAGTCCTTTGTTCCAGGGTTCAGTTTGTAGAGAAGTTGCTCCAGAGCTAGGAAGGGGGATTGAAGACAAGATGGAGATGATGCAGCTGCGCTTTATATTCCTTTTGCCATGTGGCTTGTACTTTCTGTGTCCCAAACACAAGCTTCACAGCACATGGCATGGAAAAGCTTTGGAGGTTTCATTACACAGGCAAACCCCGGCATGTCTTGCTGACTCAATAAGTGTATCCCCTTGGTCCATAGGTACATTGTACAGCTGATGACCCTCAATGGGCCATCAAACATGCTAGGCAATGTTGATGCCAATATGTCTGGGGGTGTCACCCAGAAAAACTGCACAAGTCTGGAAATACAGATATACCTTACATATCTGTAACTCACAATACAAAGGTGATAGAAACATAGAAACAAAATTATCATACTTGGCAAATCATAACATTTTCACTGACACTTTACATGGCATACCTGGCATGATTCATTGCAATTTTATCAGATTATATTATTTTATTATTAATACCAAAGTGTCTCACAATTTCATGCAGTCTCACACTTGCTAAACTAGTGAATTCCCAGGACCAGTTCCCCAGGTCCTTGAAGATGCCAAACATTGTGCTTATGAGGGATTGAAAGACCCACATATCTGCTGGGAACACACACACAGACACTGTGTCAATCTGTACCCCTGTGTTCACTCTTCTAGAAAATTATGATCAATTTTGTACCCAGTACGGCTTGTGAGGTATCATTAGAAAACGCATAACCTACTGAATATTATCCTCCTGTTAAAATGTGCAGTAACACTGTATGTAAAATTGTGAGATTTTACAGTATGATATTACTGAAAAAGTTACAGTTCTGGGGAACACCCACAGACCAGTTCCTCAGAGACAGCAAGGCAAACAGCTGGTCAAACAGCCATTCTCCTGCAGGGGGAAGGTGTGAAGACATTAAGGGCTGGTCTACATTACGGGGGGAAATCTATCTTAGATACGAAAATTCAGCTACGTGAATAACGTAACTGAAATCGAATATCTAAGATCGGATTACTCACCCATCCTCACCGCGCGGGATCGATGTCCACGGCTCCCCCTGTAAAATCAGCAACTCCGTTGGGGTTTGTGTTGTTCCGGAATAAATATAAGCGCGCTCGGGGATCGATATATGGCGTCTAGATGAGACGCGACATATCGATCCCCGAGCAATCAATTTTAACCCGCCGATACGGTGGGTAGTCTAGATGTAGCCTTACATTCCATCACAGGGACCTATTGAGGCTGTTGTGGAAAACGACCACAGGATTAATATTTGAATCAGCTCAGCCTGAGGCTCTTTTCTTGGTTACAAGCACGCAGGGGGCGACAGCTATTGGAATACTGTTCCCGAGCTAAAAATCACACAAGCCTTTTACAGCTTAAATCCACAAACAATAACACATATGTTGCATGTTCATTTCCTTATTTGGAATATATTGCAAAATATGATGCAGGTCAAAAGCAAGCTGAACAATCAGTTTTCCATATTTGGCCTTTCCTGTTATTCTTGTTACACCCCAAGCACGTTCTGGTTTGGGTAGAGAAGGCTCAGGGTTTGAGAGAAGGCTGGGGGTAGGAAGCTTCTGTTCATTATGCTGGACCTAACCCCAGTTTTACTTGAGTAAAGAGGAGATATTTGACATTGTGTGATGCTGCTCCTGTGCTCTGTTCCCAAAGTGTTCTGCAGCAGAGGAGGGTCTCTGGTAGTATGTATGTTACTGGCCTATTGGGGTGATGCTGAAACAGGACAGGGTACAGATGGCACTGTGGGGGTGGCATGAACCTTCACTCTTCATTTCCCCTTCCAAGAACAGAAGGGACAGGAATCCTTACCCAGCAAGACCATCGTCTCATAGTTCCCCTGCATGACATCTCTGTAGAGGGCTCTCTGAGTGGGGTCCAGCAGAGTCCCCTCTTCCCTGGAGAAATACACAGACACCTCCTCGAAGGTCACCGGCCCCTGAAAGAGCAGGAGTCCAATACTCAGTTCCTGCTTACCCACTCACAACCCCACTATTCACGAAACAGCAGCACCAGGGAAATAGAAGCTCCGGGAGGCACATGTTAACAGAGTTCCACCCCACCTTGCTTACAGCAGCCAGGAGGCATTAGAGGGTAGAAAGAGAGAACCTTTGTGTCTCCCATCTGACAGACAGAAGCAGGGTCTTCACATTTATCACATAGCTACTAGCCAGAGCTTAATATAGGAGATGGGGCTGTCTCTGGACCCTGATAGTGGCTCCCTGCTAGGAATCCAAGCACTCTCCAAATAAAATATATGGAAGAAAGGGGAAGTCAATCATAAAGAATAGAAGTTAGAAGGTCAGAATTGTACTGCCCATTAACAAAGGTTTAGAGAAAATAGAGCCTATCAAACTAACGGGATATCCTTATTGGATGAGATCAAAAATTTGGTTGCAGCTAATAGTATTGATGTAATATACCTAAACTTCCGTAAGGGACATGACTTGATTAGCACAATATTTTTACTAAAAAGAACTAGAATGATACAAAATAAACACGGCATACATTAAATAGATTAAAAACTCTGATAGTAAATGGGGAACCATGATCGAGTGGATTTCTTTCTAGCAGGTTCCTGCAGGGATTTTTTCTTGGCCCTGTGGTATTTAACATTCTTATCCATGACTTAGAAGAGAGTACAAAATCATCACTGATAAAGTTTACAGTTGCCACAAAGATTGGGGTTGGTGGTAATTAATGAAATGTCAGTAGATTCAGGCTCCATCACTGAGAGTCTGGAAAGTTGTCTCAGCCCTGGCTGGAAGGTTATTTCCTGTTCCACAAAGAGGGGAAGTTCCATTCCCAACTCCTGTGCCTTGAAATTAGGACCTATCTGACACTACACCCCCATATTCATCATAGTGGTATGATTATAATATGATTAGGACATAATTATGATCTATTTTGTAGAAGATGCATCATGTGTGGTGACACTGGAAAAGTTCTGATTTGCTGAATATGATTATCCTATTTGTGTGCACATATCATGTTCGTATCTGAAGTTATGGATATTGACTCTGTATCTGTATTTCAAATGTGCTTACTTTGGGTAACACCCACAATGAGCCTTTCAGGTACAACAATGAAGAAGCCAGACAGTGCTGATGGCTCAACAAAGACAATGGACTGTGGAAGAGCTTAGCCTTCCTGTGAATGTTTCAGCCAGCCTATGAGTCATGGCTACTATGACTCAGCAGGGCCTGTGACCAGACCACATGACACTAAACTCCATTTTAGTACCTGTATTTTTCCACAAACTGGACTAGGAACTGAGTTTGGAACAAAAGGTTCCCACCATATGGAAAAGCTACATAAGGTGGGGTGTGACATCATCTCTTGGCCTCATTCTCCACACAAGAGAACTTCTGGAAACACCTGAGAAACAAAAACGGATGTGGGGGAAGTGCTGCTCCCAGGATCAAGATATTTCTAGCTTGTGTATGGAAACTTGGGGGACTGCTTGTACCCTCAGTCAGTTTGAGAAATTGCTAATTCAAATTCTATCCATCTAGTATGTTAGGCTTAGTCTGAGTTTTGGTTACTTGCTAAATAATCTGATTTGATCTGTTTGTTATCACTTATAATCACTTAATCTATCTTTCTGCAGTTAATAAACTTGTTTGATGCTTTATATTAACCAGCGTATTTTGAGTGAAGTGTCTGGGGAAAATCTCAGCTTGTAGTGCACATCTATCCCATATCGAGGGGAAGGGGAACTACATTAATGAGCTTGCATTATAGAGATCCCTGTGCACTATAAGATGGTATCATTCTGGATTTATACTACAGCAAGTGTGCAAGGCTGGGGAGTGGGAAATTGACTCTTGTCTTCTATCTGTCCTTGAGTGGCTTAGGTAACGCATTCAGGTAGCTTAGTTGGCTGCATGGCGCCACCTGCTGTTGTGTTGGGTGATAACAGGCCCTGGAGAGGCTGGCGAAATCTCCAGCAAAGCAGTGTGAGAAGGGCCAGCCCAGCGTGAGGGTTAGAGGACACAGCAGTTCTCAGAAGCTCCACAAACTGCCTCCTGGGGGAGACAACCCATCACGCCCTACACTACACAAGTCTCAGCAGGTTTGTCACATGCTGTCCCCTCCCTTTCTCCACCCGAGATATTTCCTGCTTCCCACCACCTCTAGCAATCCCCACCCTCTGACACATGGGGAAACCCTCCCAGTAACAGTCTCTCTCTTACACGTATCAAGTTTGAGGACAACACCAAGCTGGGAGGGGTTGTAAGTGCTTTGGAGGATTGGATTAAAATTCAAAATGATCTGGACAAACGGGAGAAATGATCTGAAGTAAATAGGAACAAATTCAGTAGAGACAAGTGCAAAGTACTCCACGATGGAAGGAACAATCGGAGGCCAGACAAGAGCAGAAACAAAGGAGTCACTTTGGGGGATTCTCCCTGTCATTGTCCCCAAGGCAGCTGTCTCAGCTTTACAAAGGTGTTTCATGTTCCAGCCTTTATACAGTCTCTCCTGGGAGTGCCCCTTTCATGGACTGAGCCTAGTTTTAGTTTTTGGTAGTTAACAATCTTGGTTTATTGTTCATCTAACCAGTATGTGTGGATTGAAGTGTGTTGGAAACTCTGTTTGGGATAACAAGCTGGTCCATGTCATTTTCCGCTGATGAAAGGACAGACTTCATATGAGCTTGGGTCGTTCAGTAGCGTGCTGGACAGTGCAAGATGCACATTTCTGGGGGAAAGTTGGGCACTTGAGAATTTGCTGGTTTTCTCCTGAGGTGTAATTCATGAGTGGCTGTCTAGCAGCACTCAATACTGTGTAGCTGGGAGTGAGTTACATGCTGGAGACTGTGTGTTAATTGGCCAAGAGGGGCTGTTCTCGCGGGAAAAGAGTGGAAAAGGCACCCCATGCTGGAGGACTGAGGGGACAGCTATTTAACAGTCCAGATTGTACTCTGGGTAACATCACAGACACTCATTATGACAGAGCCTCTTACAACACAGAGAAAGTAAATCCATGTCCCAGAAATCGAAGACTCCAGACAGAGGGCAAGTGTCCCTGGCACTGCTTCTTGCTGACAGAGAGGTTCAGAGACAGTGCGAGAATCCTGGGGAAGCTGGGAACAGGAAGCATGGGCTGGCGGGGTTCGGTGGAGAAAGGGAACAGGAAGGGCAGGGATATTACTGAATCCAGGATCTCAGCAGTACTAGATGACAGGATAGCACATAGTGCAGCCCATTGGAAAACACAATCCCAACTATACATACAAAATGATGGGGTCTAAATTAGTTGTTTCCACTCAAGAGATGGATCTTGGAGTCACTGTGGATAGTTCTCTGAAAACATCCACTCAATGTGCAGCAGCAGTGAAAAAAAGTGAACAATGTAGGAAATAATTAAGAAAGTGATAGATATGACAGAATATCTCATAGATCATATTTGTAAAAACAGCAAATAAATCCATGATACACCCACATCATGAATACTGCATGCACATGTCACCCCATCTCAAAAATAGATATATTGGAATTGGAAAAGGTTCAGAAAAGGGCAACAAAAATGATTAGGGGTATGGGACAGTTATGCCAGACCTAACCCCCAGTTTCACTTGAGCAAACAGGAGATATTTGACACTGTGCAATACGGCTCCTGTGCTCTGTTCCCAAAGTGTTCTGCAGCAGAGGAGGGTCTCTGGTATTATGAGTGTCACTGGCCTATTGGGGTGATGCTGAAACAGGACAGGGTACAGATGGCATTGTGGGGGTGGCGTGAACCTTCACTCTTCATTTCCCCTTCCAAGAACAGAAGGGACAGGAACCCTTACCCAGCGAGGTCACAGTCTCATAGTTCTCCTGCATGACATCCCAGTAGAGGGCTCTCTGAGTGGGGTCCAGCAGAGCCCACTCTTCCCTGGTGAAATACATAGCCATCTCCTTGAAGGTCACCAGCCCCTGAAAGAGTAAGAGTCCAACAGTAAGGACTTGCTGCCCCACTCACAGCCCCACTATTTGTGGCAGAGAAGAGTGAATCAAATGGAAGCTCTGGGTGGATCATAGTCAGGAGAGTCCCACCTCGACCTGGCTCAGAGTATCCAGCAAATGCCAGGGTGAGGGGATGAAGAGAGAGCCCCTTATCTCTCCTAGCATATCCATCACCCCCCTACTAGCCACTGACTGATACAGGAGATGGAGCCCCTAGCAGGGTCCAGGGAGAGCTCGCTGGTAGGATGCCCAACACCCTCCTCATTGTGAGGAGCGGGATATGAAGGGAGAGGCAGCTCCAATAAGCCTGACTCATGGGTGTCCCCTTTATATCTCACAGCAGCTGATGGTTAATGAGGTCAGGCTCCAGCACTAGGAGTCTGGTCAGTTTGACTAGCTCCATGTAGGTGGGTTATTTTCTCTCTTCACAAATTAGGGCATTTCCACCTCCAAACCTCCTGGGTCTGTTCCTAGAATCTAGGCCACTTAGTAAATAACTCCCAGCAGGTCTGCCACACCCTGGCCTCCTCCTTCTTTCCCCCACGCTGTGAATTTCCTGCCCCGCTCCAACCTCCAAACCAGACTCTGCAAACCTTCCCACCTCTGGTGTATTTGCTCTCCCTTTCCTCGAGCAGGAACCCACCAGCAACCCCCCGATAATCTCTACCTGGACTGACTCCACTGCAGCCATTTCTCTTCCCTGTCCCACGCCAGGCTGGGATGAGCTGGAGCAAAACATTCTGCAGCCTGTCTGGGGGAGAAGGGCAGTTGTGGGCGTTTCACAACCGGTTTTAGTTCATTTCACATCACAATTCCCCCAGGCCCTTTCCCTGCAGACAGACACCCTAGATTCTGTCATGCTGGGAAATGCTCAATCTGTTTATTACAATTTAGACCTGGCCCCTCCTGCCAGGCTAAGTCCACAGACACATTTTTAACCTCCCTTCTCTCTCCCCTCACCCCTTCTCTGAACACAAGGCTAGAAAAGAGCAGAACCAAAGGAGTCACTCTGGGGGATTCCCTCAGACACTGACCCCACGGCAGCCACACCCCAGCAGGGGGAATATGGAGTCAGGAACTGGCTTTTGCTCTGTCTGATCCTTGTTTGGAAAGTGGTTCTGCCCCAGGATGCAGCAATACATGTGTCTGGGTGGACTAGAGAGCTGGAAATCTCTCCCCCACATTCATTTCTCCCACTGCCCCTTTCAGTCTCTCCTTCCCCTGTCCTCTCTCCCTGCCCCTCTGGCTGGGACAGTCCCATTCCTGGGGGCTTTGTTCTCCCATGGCTGGATTTCCTCCTGGTAACCGCTAATGGGAGGAGAAATGAGGTGGTGTTGTTTGTGCAGAGTCACTTTCTTGCCAGATCCTAGGACATTCCCTGAGGTCTTTCAGTTACCTGGAGACTCTGGCTGAGAATTTAGTAGTAACAGGGCCCAGGACTGCCCTAGGGGGCTAGGACCAGCTGCAGAAAGTCATCCCCTGGGCCGGGCAGAGAAGAAGCTTTAATTAAGGTCACTTCCCAGCACAGAGCCCCACTGGGGGAGCAGCAGCTGCCAAGCCTGGTCTCCCAGATCACAATGGAGGCTGCAGCTTCTGACCCAGGAAGCTGAACCCCAATATCCTGAGCAGAGAGGGACAGAGTGTTTCAGCAGCTTCCCTCCTTTAGCTCTCTGGGGAGAGCAGCTAATGGGAGCCCCTCCTCACAGGGAGAATGGCTGATCTCATTTGACCCACTGTCCATCTGGAATCACTCCTTGTCTTTCCATACAGTGACTCTGGATTAACAACGGTCTCAATGACACCGGATTTCAGAACGAATGAGTTCAGAACGCTGTGGAAAAGACAATCGTGTGGCAGTGCTGACTCCCTTCCCACCTCCCTCACCCCCGCAGATCTAGGACAAGGACTGGGGGCAAAAATTTTCCAAACGGAACCGAAAGTTCCTGCAGTTTTCAAAAGAAGAGAAAAGTAAATTCCGTGATTTCACACTAACAGTGTTTGCTAAGTGGACAGAAAGTTATCATAGTGACAGGGCACGTCACTGGGGAATGGACTTGGTGACCTGGTGACTAGGAGCCAGAACTGTGGTACAAGTTGACCAGAGAGAAGGATCATGGTTAGCAGCAGCCCCCAGACACCCCCTAGTACCCAGAGCCCAGACCCCCCAGCCAGGGGCCCCAGACACCCCCCAGCCAGGATCTCATCAGATTTTCCCTGGGATGCAGCCCCCAGAGTCCCTGGCCAGGGACCCCAGATACCTCTCAAAGCCCCACCGGCCAGAGAACCCCTACCACACCATGATTGTCAGGTTGGGAATCCCAAAGGGTTCCCCCCACCAAGAGCCCCCAGCAGCCAGGGACCCCCTCAAGGGACCCGCCCCCTCTGGGAACTCAGTCCCTCACTGTCTGCCTAGGAACTTCCCCACCCTCCAGAACGATCTACCCTGACATTTGCCTTGGACCCCCTCCTCTGCCCAGTGTGAACCCCTGATGCTTTACAGTGCGACCCATCACTCTGCTTCCCTGGCATGCCCTCACCTAGTGCCAGGGATCCCCTCCCCCAGCTCTGTGCACTGGGCATGGCAACAAAACCAGGAACCAGCAGGGGAAGTACAGACAGAGCCCCTGGCACAGAACCAGGCTCCCTCTAACCCTCTGTCCCGCCTCCCCAAGAGACACACACCCCCACTGTTCTGCAGCCACCAGGCCCCCAGCGATATCCACCTCCAGGACCCATAGCCTCAGGGATGGGCACATCAGAACCACCACCCCCGAAAACCCCAAACCTCCACAACCCACCAACCTGACTAGGGTACCCCCTGCCCAGCCACCCAGAGGGCTCCCCCTACCACAATGCCCCTTTAGCTGCAATCTCCCCACACAGACACCTTCCCTGCCCCTGCAAGTGTTACCTCACAGAGTGTGAGAAGTGGCTAGAAAGTTAACACCACCTCCTGCTGGCCAGTCACACAGGCAGAAGGAGCCTGGGGAGTGCTTCTTTAACAGGAGAATGGAAGGCCTGGAGGGCAAGAAAGATCCACGGGCTGTCACTAGCAAATAATGGCCACCATGGATCCACCCCAGAGGCGGCTGCATCTTAGCACATTGGGAAACAACCCATCATATTCAATTAGAAATAAAACAACTAGAGAGAAGTGGGGCAAATGTTTGGGGTATTTTATATCAATCTTTGAGACACGCAGAGAGAACCCTGTCACAAAGGACATTTGATAACATGAGAGAAAACCACCAAGATCGGAGGGGATTTGATGTTACTATTAAATAACTAGTGGAAAAGGGGGACTGTTGGACTGGATTTTATATGACTGTCCAATACATAAACAGAATGTGATGGTCCCCCCCGGCCACGGGGCAACCATTCACGTCAGCAGCTCAGAGCCCTTTGAGGAGCTGATTTAAGGGCGGGGGGGAGCTGGAAGGATCCCTGGACAATGGAAGGGGGCCGCAGGGGAATTGGGAAATGGGGTCTGGGCAGTCTCCATGGGGGATGTGCTCCTCCCTTCCCTTCCCTGCCCTGGCAGAGAACGGGAACCTCATCCCATCCCACTCCAGTGGGAGCCATGTTCTGGGGAATGACCCAGGGCAACAATTTCCCACCCAAACAAGGACAAATCGCTGCAGATAAAATAGGTGAGAAAATCCACCCCCCATCGGAGAGATTTTACATTGACATTTGAGAAGTATGGAGAGAGAAGGGAAAATCAGAGGCAAATAGAGAGCTGATCATTGGGGGGGGGGGAGGAGAATCTCCCTGGATTTTATAGCCACGTGTGATAAAGAGAGAGAAAAGGGGAAATCTTGAGAGAATGTGTGTGTGGGAGGAAGTGGCAAAAACAGTGACAGGATCCAGTTAACTCACCTCCCTCCCACCCAGGGAATGTCCTGGCTGCACATAGACAGATCTACCCCCCACCCCAGTAACCTCTCCCCCCTGCAACTCCGGCTTCTCCTCCCCCCTCGACACCTCCGCCCTCACTCCAAAGGGGGGGGCTCTGCCAACGCCTCCCCCTGAGCTCAACTCCTACTCCTCTCCCCAGCCCGGATTGTGCCCTTTAGCCCCCCACGAACTCTGCCTCCAGCTACCTGACCACCTCCCGCCCATCAATTTCCTGCTCTGCACCCGCCCCTCCCACGCTCCCTGTTACTCCCCCGCCCCGCTCCAGCCCCGCCCCCAGCGCCCGGCGGAACGTTACGGTGGGTCAGGGCAGGGAGAAGGGCAGCGGCTTCAGAGGCTGTTACTGGGTATGCGCAGTGCCCGGGAGTAGCACATTGCTATGGGGAGGGATTTAATACACCGCCCCCCCCGCCTGGCCCGGGGTCCTCCCCTCCCCCCCACACGACGGCCGGGCCCCGGCCCCCCCATCCCAGTGGGGCGGGCGGGCGGATCCTCCTGCAGCTCCACTGGGGCCGAGACGCCTTCAAGGCTTCTCCCAGGCTCCCTGGGACAAAGTCACTTTCCTGCCCCCCAGCGCCTCTCATTCCCCGGGGGCTCCGGGTCACAATGTCCCACCGCCCTTCCCCCGCCTGCAGCTCCGGCTTCTCCCCTCCCGCCCCCGCCAGCCACACCAAGGGGAACCCTCGGGCCCCAGTCTCTGTCCCCACCTGGATCCCAGTGGGGCCGGGGGCAGATCCTGGCTGCAGCTGAGAACAGAGACTCCGCTCTGGCTCGGGCAGCTCCAGCGCTGCTGGCAGCACGTGGAGAACCAGGAAGCAGCTGTTCAGGCCGGGATCCACGTCACAATGTGCCAGAGCCCCGTTCCCAGGAGCTGCCCCGCCCCTGAGCTGAGCCAGAGTCCCGCCCCCCGGAGCTGCCCCGCCCCCGGGCTGTGCCAGAACCCCACCCCCAGGAGCTGCCCCACCCCTGAGCTGAGCCAGAGCCCCGCCCCCAGGACCTGCCCCGCCCCTGAGCTGAGCCAGAGCCCCGCCCCCAGGAGCTGCCCCGCCCCCGGGCTATGCCAGAACCCCACCCCCAGAAGCTGCCCCGCCCCCGGGCTGTGCCAGAGCCCCACCGCCAGGAGCTGCCCTGCCCATGGGCTGTGCCAGAGCCCCGCCCCCAGGAGCTACCCCGCCCCTGAGCTGAGCCAGAGCCCCGCCCCCAGGAGCTGCCATGCCCATGGGCTGTGCCAGAGCCCCGCCCCCAGCAGCTGCCCCGCCCTCGATCTGTTCCAGAGCCCCACCCCTAGGAGCTGTCCTGCCCATGGGCTGTGCCAGAGCCCCGCCCCCAGGAGCTGCTCTGCCCCGCTCTGTGCTGAAGCCCCGCCCCCAGGAGCTACCCCGCACCTGCTCTGTGCTGGAGCCCCGCCCCGATGAGCTGCCCTGCCCATGGGCTGTGCCAGAGCCCCGCCCCCAGGAGCTGCTCCGCCCCTTCTCTGTGCTGGAGCCCTGCCCCGAGGAGCTGCCCCGCCCCCGAGCTGAGCCAGAGCCCCGCCCCCAGGAGCTGTCCGGACCTGGGATGTGTCAGAGCCCCGCCCCCTGGAATTTCCCCATGTTGGGTCTCTGAGCTTTGTTCTCCTGCCGCCTTCTTCCCAGCACCCCCTGCTCCCTTCCTGTGTCTGCAAACACCCCCCCTCCCCCGGGGCCGGCTGCAGTGCTCGCTGAGGCTGACTCCAGTGGCTGAAGTTGCCTCCATCTCTGCTTCACCTGGAGGGGGAGAGACAAAGAGAGGAGATGGTCCCAGGGTGTGAAACCAGAAAGGGGGGCAAGGAAAGAAGGACTGTTTGGAAAGGTGGGTTTTTTGTTGGGAGGGGTGAGCCAGAGGGATTCAGAAGAAGTTGGGCAGCAGAGGCTCAGGGAAATTGAGGGGAACCTCCTGGGTGTCTCAGTGTTGCCCAGGGTTTGTATAGCACCTTGCATAATATGGGGTCTGATCTCAGTCATGGTCTGTGCAGCACCTGGGAGCCCTGATGTCTGTTTCCCCATCACAGGCTCTGGGAATGGAGAGAGGGAAACCTCAGCACCTGAAGGTTAATGCAGCAATGTGTGCAACCCCTGCTAGGGTGATCCGACAGCAAATGTGAAAAATTGGGATGGGGGTGGGGTTAATAGGCACCTATATAAGAAAAAGACCCAAAAATCGGGACATCTAGTCATGCTAGTCCCTGCTGTTCTCATAAGGGGTCGGCTTAGAGAGGGTTTGGCTACACTTGCAGCTGTTCAGCGCTGGGAGTTAAAGCTGTCTTCCTACAGCTGTTTAGGGAAAGCGCTGCAGTGTGGACATACTGACAGCTACCAGCACTCTGTCATGGCCACATTTGCAGCGCTGTTAGGAGTGGTGCATTATGGGCAGCTATCCCAGCATTCAAGTGGCTGCAATGTGCTTTTCAAAAGAGGAGGGTGGGGTGGAGTGTGACACGGAGCGTGGGGGAGACAGAGCGAGTGGATTTTTGGAGCTGACACTGTGTCAGCTCCCTGCCTGGCAAGTTCAAGCCTCCTCCCCCACCCCTCTCTCATTCACTAAATGGAAATAGTCACCTTTGTTTTTTTCCTCACAGACCAGATAAGCCGCTGATCCAAAACAGACCCCTCCCCCCGTGCCCACCCGGCTGCTTCTCTCCTCAAGCAAACACCAGCTGTGGGTGTTCCAAAGGGATCCCCCTACTTCTGCTCATTCACTGCAAACAGTAACTGTGTTTGGTTTTTAGATAAGCAGCTCCGGGAGCCTTGAGCTCACAACAAAACAAACAGAGGCATCACACCAAAACAAAGAGCGTTATCTCTACTTAAAAGCATTATGGGAAGGTTCCGGAGGTCAGTGACAGCGTAGTAAGATTAATCACTGTTTACACTGGCACCCCAGATCTGCATCACCAGCTCTGTTCTCTTTATTCCTCTCGTCGAGGTGGAGCACATGCAGCACTGTAGCCAGGGAGATACAGCGCTGTATGTGCCTTGCCAGTGTGGACGGGGAGTAAGTTACAGCGCTGTAAAGCCACCACGTGCACTGTAACTCTCCAGTGTAGCCAAGGCCTGAGTTGTAGTAATAATAGCAGCCAAGAATCCGGTGACACCTTATAGACTAACAGAGGTATTGGAGCGTGAGCTGTCGTGGGTCAATACCCACTTCGTCAATTGCAACAATAGTCCCATATGGGCTAGTGGTCAGGATTCCTGGTTTTCACCCAGGTGGCCTGGGTTCAACTTCTGGTGTGGGAAGAGTGCAGAGCTTTTGCCCAGAGTGGAGGCAGGAAACGAAAGGAACAGGAAGGGATCCTGCCAGCAGTGGAGTTAGACAGTGCAGGGAGGGGACCCCAGAAGTGGGGGTGGGGCAGTGGTTTGGGGGGAGATGAAGGAAGGATCCCAGCAGTGCGGGAAGTTGACAACCTGGAGAGCATAGGCCTGGAATGGGGACCTGGAAGAGTGAATGTGTCCCTCTAAACCCATCAACTGCAGACTAGGCAGGCTTGGAAGAATTGTGTATTTGTTGGTAAATGTCAATTTCTGTGTAAACACACAACCCAATGGCAAAATATTTCCATCAATAATAATCAAAATTGACAGATGGGTAAAGTAAGAAACATGCTGCTTGAGAACTTATCACGTTATAGGAGCAGCAGTGATCTGTATGCTCTGTATAACCTGTATGCTCAAAAGGTCTGTTAAACTCCCCCAGCTTGTGTCCTTTCCCTCCTTGAATGCCTGTGAAGTGGCTTTCCCACTCTCCTTTGTACCTCCAGTGAATGCCCTTCACCAGGCCCATCTGGCCAGTGGTTCACTGTGTAACATTCTGTTGCACCTCAGGGAGACTGATCTTCATCGCACCTTCCATCGCTGCGCTGTGGGACACTTACCTTAAAGGATCCTGACATCTCCACTGCCAGGCCTGTCCTGGGAGCGTGAGTATGAGTGTGACACCCTCCCCCATCCCTTCTTTTGAGCTTAGCTATCAAGCTAATAAATGTGCTGCTTTCTGCCAAACTCTGTGGGGGAGGGGCATTATTAGTCCTCTCTAAGCTTACTAACTGACCCAATTTTGGGTAACACAAGCAACATTGTTTGATCTGTTATTGTACCAAAGGGGGAGATGGTTGTCTATAAAGGAGGGTGAAGACTAAATGCCTCTGATGAGAATGAGATATGAACCCATGCAGGCAGAGTATAATGTGGTAGCAGTCCATCACCTTAACCACTCTGTCACCTCATCTGAGTTGTCAAAAAACGGACAGGAGGAGAAATCTAAGGCCGGCAGAGATAGGGACACGAAGGAGTTATTCAATACTATGCGTAAGCAGGGTCTGAATGAGCTCCCCTCTCTCATCTAGTGAGGAGCTGGGGAAAGACTTCAGGAACAGATCGTGTTTGCATAGACACACCTACTCTGCCTAGCTATGCAGCATGATGGGGCCGCTTCCCCAAAATTACCAGTTTGGGGTGGTCTTGGGTTACAAATCACTTTAGGGTTGAGTGGAATGAAATGTTACTCTCCTTCCTGTATGAGTGAAGGGCAGCAGAACATACCTAGTCCGTCCTGATGGAGGGGTAGGTGAGTGAGGAATAGCTTTTATTGGACTGCAGAGAAGTGATTGAGGACGTCACCCTAAACCAGTGATCCCCAAACATTTCACATTGTGCCCTCTTAGCCATGGCTGTGGCCCCTCGGAAGCCACGGTCAAGAACCGGGGCTGGGAGGAGTGGGGCTGTTGCTTGCTGGGGAGAGGGGTGCGGACAGGGGTAAAGGGGTCGAGGCCGGGCTGAGAGCAAGAGTCTCAGGCTGAGGGTGGGGTTGGGGAAGAGCTGTGGCAGAGTGGTGCTCCCTCCCTGCCCTCTATGTGGGCTGGCTCAGGTCCTGAGGTGCCCCCATGAATGTTCCTCTTTGTCCCCCTAGGAGTCGCACCCCACATTATGGGGACCACTGAACCCTACTCGCTAATCCGGGGCTAGTGATGCCAAACCCCCGGGAAAGGGAGAACAAGTGTGGGGGCCCCAGCACCAGAACCATGCCCCTACCTTCTGTCTGTGGCTCTACCCCCTTCCACCCATGGCCCCATCCACTGTCACTTCTGTTCCACCCCTTCCCACACCAGCCCCACCCTATCACTCCTTTACCCCTGCCCCGCTGTGGCCCTGAGACCAGAGAAGCTCTGTACCCCTGCTACAGCCCCCGGGCTGTAGCAGGGAGTGGGAATTCCTCCAGCCCTGGGGCTGACATAGGGGAGACTTTTCCAGGGGGACCTAACTTGGCCAGGGCCCCTGATCATGGGCCCCACTGTCCCCTTGGCAGTGCAAGGTTTGGGGAGGCTGAGCCCCCTTGTCATAAACAGATAGCTAAGGGTTAATGTTCTTTTACCTATAAAGGGGTAACACCAGTAACCTAAAACACCTGACCAGAGGACCAATCAGGAAACAAGACTTTTTCAAATCTGGGTGGAGGGAAGTTTGTGTGTGAGTTCTTTGTTCTTTGTCTTGTGCCTGTGGCGTCTCGGCTATGAGAGTGATTTTTCTATCTCCTGCCTTTCTAATCTTCTGTTTCCAAGTTGTAAGTACAAAGATAATAAGACAATAAGTTTATATTGTTGTTTTTTTTTGTATTTACATGTGAGTAGTTGCTGGAATGTTTAAATTGTATTCTTTTTGGATAAGGCTGTTTATTCATTTTATTCTTTTAAGCAAATAACCCTGTATTTGTCACCTTAATACAGAGAGACCATTTTTATATCCTTTTCTTTCTTTTCATATAAAGCTTTCTTTTTAAGACCTGTTGGAGTTTTTCTTTAGTGGGGACTCCAGGGAATTGAGTCTGCAGCTCACCAGGGAATTGGTGGGAGGAAGACGTCAGGGGGGAAAATCTCGTTGTGTTAGATTTACTAGCCTGACTTTGCATACCCTCTGGATAAGGGGGAAGAAAGATTAGCTATCTCGGTACTTCTATTTCCAGGACTGGAAACAGGGAGGGGGGAGTCCCTCTGTTTAGATTCACGGAGCTTGCTTCTGTATATCTCTCCAGGAACCCAGGGAGGGAACACCTGGAGGGGAGGAGGGGGAAGGGAAATGGTTTATTCCCCTTTGTTGTGAGATTCAAGGCATCTGAGTCTGGGGGTCCCCCGGGGAAGGTTTTGGGGAGACCACAGTGAGCCAGGCACTGTATAAATCCCTGGCTAGTGGCAGCTTTATCAGGTCCAAGCTGGTAACCTCCAAGCTTAGTTTTCATGCTAACACCCATATTTTGGACGCTAAGGTCCAAATCTGGGAAAAAATGTTATGACACCCCTCCCCCCTGAGCCTCCATTACGAGCCGCCCAGGCTACCACTGCTCAGTGTGTGGCCAGTCTCTGTGTTTTCTGCTGCTCGTTCTGGGGAGCCTGGCCGGCCTTAGGGGTGGTGCCCCCCGATAGCCGCCCAGGGCTCCAGGGGTCAAAGGGCACCGTGTGGGAGTGCAAAGGTGCTCACTGCTCTCCCCTGCCCCAATGCTCCTCCATGGGTCCATAGAGGTTTGAGGGGAGTAAGGAGCAACCCTATGTGCTCCGTGCGTCCTGGTCACTTTTCCCACTTGGGCTGTGCTGTGAGGGGAGGATCAGAAGCTGCTGCTCTCTGCCCTCCCGCTATGCAGCCCGGCTGTGGAAAGTGACCTGGATGCAGGGAGCTCGGATGATCTCACTTCTTGCCCCCACATCCCACAGCCCCTAGGGGTGCCCAGATGAGCAGCGTTCCAGGGAGGAGTGGGGGGCAGCAATGCCAGCTGCTCCATGCACACAGGTCAGTCTCCCCATGTGGGTGCAGGAGGGGGTGCAAGGGTTTCTGTGATGCCTATTCTATCAATATCGTCACTCAATACCAGGCACTCAAATTCACCAATCTTAGTACTTAGACGTTTAGCGTTTGTATTTAAGCACTTCCAAAATGTGTCCCATTTTAGCTGTCTGCTATTACATGATGTAATTGAGGGAGACTCTTTCATTTCACTGTTTCTCATCAGAACCTACCTGTACATTATCACCTTCCATCCTCTCCACCTTACTAGGCTATAGAGAATCCCTGTGAATAGTTCCTCTCCTAACGGATGTCTCTGTCTGAACCCTGTGCTCCTCAGGGCCTGTCGGCTTTCCCCAGCTCTGAGGCTGTGTCTACACCGCGCACCTTACCACAGTGCAGCTGTGCCACTCTAACCATGCCATTGTAAGGTGCGCTGTGTGGCCGTCCTTATCGCTGAGAGAGAGCTTCCCCGGCAACAAAGCCAAACTACCTCCAATGAGGGGCAGGAGCTTTGTCACCGGGAGCACAGCTCCACCTATGATGCGCTGTTCACACTGCCGCTTTTCATGGCTCAAATTTTGGCATTCGGGGAGTGTTTTTTCTCACCGCAGAGAGACAAAAATTTTAGCAACAAAAGCCGAAATTAATAAAAACTCCTCTGCAACCTATTTAATTTTACCTTTTTACAACCTTTATACTGCCTCCAGTTCTGGTATCCTCATTTGAAAAAGATGTTGTGAAATTGGAGCTAGGGCAGCAAAGAGCCACCAAATGTTCTGAGGGCTGGAGAAAAATGCCTTCCAGTGAGCTATTGAAAGAGCTCAACCTGTTTAGCTTATCAAAAGAAGATTGAAAGGTGATTTCATTGAAATGTTGAAGGGCCTTAATGGAGAGAAAAGATTGGGTATTTTCGGGCTCTTGAATGGAGCAGAGAAAGGCATAACAAGACCCAATGGCTGGAAAGTGAAAAGAGACAAATTCATATTACAACTGAGGCACAATAGTCAACAGCGAGGATGATTCACCACAGGAGCAAGCTACCAAGGAAAGTGGTGGATTCAACATCTCCTGATGTCATTTAATGAAGACTAGATGCCTTTCTGAAATGTGTTTGCCCCCAAAGTAGCTGTTATGTCATACAGGAGGCCTGTGATATGCAGGTTAGATGCTCTAATGGTGTCTTCTGACCATGAAGTCGACTAATTTCTGAAAAACTGAGTGTAGCATTGGGAGCAGCGTCTGATGTTTTCCTGTCTAGCCGGCTTGCTGCCTAGAACGAACGCTCCTTGAGTGGGGTGATCCACAGGGAGTAGCTCAAACCTCCAAAGTGCCTGGCCAGATGCAGGACATTAGCCCAGCAAGGGAGGGGTGTGGCAGTGACATCACAAAGGCCTTTTGCAGGACCTCAGACTATTGGTCAAAGGTGGTGGGGAGGTGGTGACCTCACAGAGAGATGCTGACATCAGCCAGGCAGGACAGGGGCGAGGGGCCAGGGAAACCTCAGAGACCTCTGTGGCTTTGCTTCAGCACGTTTCCTTCTCCAGGTCTCTCTTTGAGGACTGAGAGATTATTTGGGGTCATGGACGTGAGCGCCAGGAGGAACCTCTTTCGAGATTCCTCCTTCCCTTGTTGTCATTTTACGAGAAAACAGCCGTCCCTGTTTAGAAGGTAAGAGCCTCCTGGAGGGTTGAAACCTGTTCAGTCTGATCTATCTGGTGACACGTGAATTCTAGGCATGGAAAACACGAGCTTAAGGAGGCAGAATTTTATTGCGCACCTGGGATTTTGTCCCTTAGAATCGCTGGGGACATTAGGGTTTGTCCTTTTTGTTTCACCTCTTCCTCCATCCCTCCCTCCTCTTCTTCTCTTGCTTCTTTTGTCCTTTCTCCTGTTCCCTTCCCAACAACAGGACGGAGGTGTGTGTGTGTGTTGCAGGGAAGTCCTCTGCAGCTGCCACTATGGAAGGTCCACCCAAAAATGTGGGACTGAAATAGTGCTCGGGCAGTGATCCCCACCGGTGACCTGGGCCGTCCTTTGGGCTCTCTGGTGAGAACCCTCAGTCTCTACCCTGATTGGTTGAGCAGGGGGTTATTGACAGGGAGGAGACTCAGGTCCTTGTTGTTCTCTTTTAAGATCAAGTAAATAAGTCAGAACCAGTTCTATCTTAGATTAATTTTGCTGCTTCTCTGCATTAATTGTCTCTGAGCAGTTGATGATTCCCTCTAACATTGCAGTTCTCCTCAAATACTTGCTGAATAATTACTGTCACTGTTGTTGGTCTGGAGCTCATCTGAGAGCACAGTATTCAGGTCATTCAATGTCTGAAATTCAAGATCCGATGGTTTGTTTGAAAATCAGGGCTCTTGGGTCCTATTCCCAACACTGCCTCTGACGGGCTGTGTGACCTAAGACAAGTCAATTCTCCTTTCTCAGCCTTAGCTTCTCCCTCTTTCAAGTAGGGATAATAATGATCCGCTCTTACCTACCTCATGGTGGGTGAAGGATGCGGATCCATTTGGGAGTGTCACTAGAAGTAGTGCATAATATGAAGTTTCCCAGATTATGACATAATAGATTAGCTGAAATAGTCTATTTTATTTGTATTTTTTTATTTTGAAATTGTTAATAGTAGCAACGACTTAGCTCAGATTGAAGCATCTTATCTAATGGTTGAGATGTAAGTGTCTCCTCTTTGTGTGCGAGGAGACAATTTAACACACTCTGACAAAGAGGAGATGCTTTTGTTTTGCAACAAAATATTTTTGCAAAGATCTTTCATCCCACTTGTTATGATTTTGAGAAACAAACTGGTTTAGTCTGAATGGGATTTTCGGACAGAAACAGTTTGAATGAAGTTTTCCCACCATCTCGATTCCTGGGCTCTGGGGTGTTTTCATCTGTTAGAACAGGAGTCAGAACTGGTTGCTTCTCTTTCTGGCTCTGCCATTGCCTTGTTGTGTAGGCCTTGGGTAGGTCACTTCCCTTCTCCCATCTGTCCAATCGGAACAGGAACAGTTCTCGAACTATGGGCAGTTTAGAGCCCAAGTGAGATAAGGGGTATTAAAGCCCTCTGTGAAGGAGAAAGGGGAGTTTCACAGTGTTTAGCACCAAAGAATTCTAAAGTTTGCTAAAACGTCTAGTCTGTGGAAACAAGAAATGGTCGGGGCCAAACTTATTAACCACTGCCTTTTTAAAGCCCATTCAAAGATGTGAGTCCCTATCTTTTAGGTACCTGTGGTTCTTTGCCAGCAGCAGAGAAGAGGTTCCTGCCTCCGTTTTTGTGGCCTTAACAAACCAGGTGTTGTGCCCCAGTTCTCGTCTGAGACCCCTGAAAAAGAAGATCTTCCCATCCATGAACAAGACAGGACCTATCTTTCAAAGGGGAACAAAAAGACCTCTGGGACTTACAGACTAGCTAGCCTGACTGCCATAGCTGGAGAGATCCTGCAATACATTCTTAAACACTCAGTTTGTCAGCAGCACCTGCAGGATGATTTGGTTCTTATGACTAGTGAGCATGGAATTGTCAAGAACAAATCATACCAAACCAATCCTCTTTCCTTCTTTGGCAGGGTTCTGGGCCTGGTAGAGGTGAGTAAACAATAGATGGGATCTAGCTTGGTGTTACTAAGGCTTTTGACACAGTCCCATAGGACATTCTCAGAAGCAAACGAGGGAAATGCAGTCCAGCTGCAATCAGTGTAATGTGGGTGCAGAGCTGGTTGAAAGCCAAGACTCCAGGAGCCCTTCTCCATGTCTATCTGCCCAACGGGGAGGGTGAACCTATTGGGTCTGGCAGGGATCAGTCCGGTGTCAGATACTGTTCTATATTTTCATGAATGATTTGGAAAATGGAGTGGAGAGCATGCTCCTAAAGTTTACAACTGACATCAAGCACTTTGGAGCACAGGATTGAAATTCAAAACACCCTTAACAAATTGGAGACTTGGTCTTCTTGAGCCAAATTCCTTGGTTAGGGCTCTCTCTCTACACTGGGCTGAAGTGAAACCCCAGAGCCAAGCACTCCTCCTGGGCAGTGAGCTCCGACCTTGATTGGTCAGATGCTGCTTAGCACTGTCAGAGCAGCTTTTGCTGGGAGATTCTCCCAGCACTTTCCAATAGCGGGAAGGTATGAAATCCCCATTTGACTGCTGGGGACAGAGCCCGAGAGTGGGAAGCAACTTGCCCAAAGTCCCCAGGAAAAGGAAAACAACCAGCAGAGGAACCAATAGGAAACCCAGCAATGGAACTCAGGAGTCCTGCGGGTGTGCTGTGGTGACCAGATGTCCCAATTTTATAGGGACAGTCCGAATTTTGGGGTCTTATCTAGGATCATATTACCCCCCACGCTGTCCCGATTTTTCACACTTGCTGTCTGGTCACCCTAGGGTGTGCACATGTGTGGGTCCCAGCTGCTCCCTGCCCCCCTCATTGAAGCAGATGTGCAGGGTTACTTCCCTCGGATTTGCAGGGCACCAGTGGATGTGGGGATGGCTCGAGGTAGGGTCTGGCTTCAGGCAGGGCAAGGGCTGCGTGGCTGGCTGGCTTCAGGCAGGGGGGTGCATCAGGGGTTGGCTGGAGACAGGGCAGGGAGGATTCGGCTGGTGCAGGCAAAGCAGAAGGTGCAGGGCTGGCTGGAGACAGAGGCTGACTGCCGGCAGGGCAGGGCAGGGGGTGCAGGGCTGGCTGCAGACAGGGCATGGGGCAGGGCCGGTGCAAGGAAGTTTCATGCCCTAGGCGAAACTTCCACCTTGTACCCTCCCCCCCCCGCACCCCTGCCCTGAGGCGCCCCACCCGTGGCACCTCCCCCCTCCACCCTGAGGCTCCCCTCTTGTGGCAACTCTCCTGCTCTGCCCTGCGGCACCCCCCTCGCCCGAGCTCACCCCTGCTCCGACCACGAGCACCCCGAGCACGCCGTGGCCGCTTCACTTCTCCCACCTCCAAGGCTTGCGGCGCCTAAGCCTGCCAGGCAGTCAATCACCCTCCTGTGAGCCACAGCAGCCCTGACAGTTGACAATAGAGGCACCTTAACCCCTGAGTTCCTTCAATGTGTCCCCCTCGGGGGTCCAGCTCCGATCACCACATACTAGGGTTATGTCTATACCACCTTCCGAATCGGTGGGCAGCGATCGGTCCAGCGGAGGTCGATATATCGCGTCTAGTGTAGATGCAATACATTGAGTGCTCTCCCCTCGCCTGCTGTACTCCAGCTCGGTGAGAGGCGCAGGCAGAGTCTTCGGGGAGCTGCAGCAGTCAACTCACCGCGACTGTGACATTATAAGTATAATCTAATATCTCATTGAAAGGTGACAGGGCCAGAAAGAGTTAATTAACTCACCTCACCGACTGACCTGACCCGTGGGTGAACCTTAAAAACTGGTTAACAAGATATGTAAATGAACAGAGCTTTGAAATGCAAGTCTGCAGTGTTAGAGGTAGAAGGGGAGGTGTTTGCTCAGGTCTTGTGATGTCAGCAAACAAGTCTTGTCTATTGCTATAGTTTTAATTCAAAGAGCAAAAAAAGAATATTAACATTTATGATGATACTTGAGTGAAATAGTATTATTGTCTTTGTCTCTTTGAAGGTTGTGGTAATCTGTATCTGAACTGTTTAATGAATAAATTACTCTGTACTAATTGCCAGGATGCTTGGAAGGAGAGTTAAGCCTATTGTATACTCAGGCCGAAAGGCTGCTGGAAATGTTTAAGAACCTGGGACACGATCCTTCTTCATCTCAGATCTGCTTTGGGTTTCAAGAGGGGAAACCTTAAGCCACAAGGATTGAGATCCCCAGTCATTGACTGGAGCCACCCTGAATATGGACATTGGATTATAACCTATGGACTATTTCTAAAAGGACTTTTGGCAACTACAAGCTCATCTCTACTTTGTATCTGATCCTCAAAAATTGAATTCAAGTCTATATGTCTATTAATCTTTTAACCAACACTCACTCTCTCTCTTTTCTTTTCTAATAAATTTTAGCTTAGTTAATAAGAATTGGCTATAGCATGTCTTTTAGGTTATATCTAAGTTATAATTGAACCTGGTTATGTGGCTGATCCTTTGGGATCGGAAGAATCTTTTCTTTTATATGATGAAGTAAGATTTTCAGGAATCATCATCATATCTAACAGGTGTGTCTGGAGGGAGGCCTGTGGCTGGGTACTTTAAGGGAAGTGCGTGGTTTAAACTTCTAAGTAACCAGTGAGGTACTACAGAAGCTGTTTTGTGCTGGCTTGGTAAATCTAAGTATTGAAATAACCAGCAGCGTTTGGGATTTGTCTGCCCTGTTTTGTTTGCAATTCACTCTGATTGAGTGAGCTGAGCTGGCTCCCACGGGCAGCACCGTTACACCTACAGCCAGGCTGCAGAGGTCCGGGGGATCTTAGGGGCCTTGGGGTGCACAGATACCTATGTCCAGGCCATAGCGGTCCCTGGGGGGCTTAGACAGTTTGGGGGGGACACAGATACCAATCTCCATGCTCTAGGGGTCCCATGGGGGCTTAGAGGGTTGGTTTGGGGCAAAGATACCTACGTCCAGGCTGGAGGCATCCCGGGAGTCTTAGGGGATTTGTGGGGGCCAAAGACACCTATGATGTCCAGGCTGTAGGGGTACCAGTGGGTTTTAGGGGTTAGAATGGGCACAAATACGTATGTCCAGGCTGTATCGTTCCCAGGGGGAGTTAGAGGTTTCGTGAGGAGCACAGATATCTACGTCCAGATTGTTGATGTCCCGGGGGGGGCGGGGTTAGGGGGTTGTGGGAGTGCAAATACCTATGTCCAGGCTGTAGGGATTCCTGGGGGCTTAGAGGGTTTCTGAGGGGCACATATACCTACGTGAACACTGGAGTGTCGCAAGGGGCTTATGGAGTCTATATGGGGTACAGATACCAATGTTCTGGCTGTATAGGTTCCTCGGAGGCTTAGGGGTTTGTGGGGGGCACAGATACCTATGTTCAGGCTGGAGGGGTCTCGGAGGGGCTTATGGTCTGTCACGGAGTGTGGGGGAGTCCGGTCCTGCACCCCTCTTCCTGGGACTCACAGTGACTCTCAGCCAGCCAGTAAAACAGAAGGTTTATTGGACAACAGGAGCGAAGGATACAGCAGAGCTTGGAGGCACAAGCAGGACCCCACAATCAAGTCCTTCTAGGGGTTCAGGAAACTTAGTTCCCAGTTTGGGAATCCCTGAATTCCAACCACCCAGACCAAAACCGAAACTGAACTAACCCAACTCCCTCCAGCTGGCCATTTCCTGTGTCCAGCTTCCTGGGCAAAGGTGCTGTCCCCTCCCCCCGCCTAGCTCAGGTTACAGGCTGAGCACGTGTCCGGTCCTAAAGTCACCCCCTGCTCTCCCATCCCCCACACAGACAGTCCCTCCTCCATTACAGTAATGCACAGAGCATTTCCCGCATGGAGCAACAGTGACACCGTGTGGCCACACTGGGTAATGCACAGAGCATTTCCCGCTTGGAGCAACAGTGTCACCATGTGGCCACGCACGTTAACGCACAGAACATTTCCCATATGGAGCAACTGTGACACCGTGTGGCCAGGCAGGGTAATGCACAGAGCATTTCCCGCATGGAGCAACCTTGACACCTTGTGACCACACCAGGTAATGGACAGAGCATTTCCTGCATGGAGCAACAGTGACACCATGTGGCCATGCAGGCAAATGCACAGAGCATTTCCTGGATGGAGGAACAGTGATTCCATGTGGCCGCGCAGGGTAATGCACAGAGCATTTCTCTCATAGAGGAACAGTGACAACATGTGGCCATGCAGGGTAATGCACAGAGCATCACGCCTATGTAGAGGCTGTAGAGATCCCTGGGGGGCTTAGGAGTCGTGGGGGGCACAGATAGCTACGTCCAGGCTGGAGACATTCTGGTGGGCATTAGGGGCTTCATGAGGGGCACAAATATCTACGTCAGGGCTGGAGAGGTCCCTGGATGGCTTAGGGGGTTGTGGTGAGCATAGATACATACGTCCAGGCTGTAGTTGTCCCTGGGGGTTTAAGGAGTTGGTAAGGGTCACAGAAACCTACGTATGGTCTGGAGGGGTCCCTGGGGGACTTAAGGGTTTGTGGTTGCGCAGATACCTACGTACCGGTTGGAGGGGGCCCTGGGGAGCTTAGGGGGTTTGTGTGGCCTACACATAGCTATAACCAGGCTGGTTTGGGCCTTATGGGTCTTAGAAGGCTGGTTGGGGGCAGAGATATCTATATAGGGACTGGAGAAGTCCTGGGGAGGGCTTTGAGGGTTCCTGGAAGTCACAAATATCTACGTCCAGGCTGGAGGAGTTCTGGGGGTATTAGGGAGTTGTGCGGGGGCACAGATACCTATATCGAGGCTGTAGGGGTCCTGGGGTTGCTTTGGGGCATTTTGGGGTACAGATACCTACTTCCATGCTGTAGGGGTCGCTGGGAGGATCAGTGGGTTCGTGAGGGTGCACAGATATCTACGTCCAGTCTTTAGGAATCCTGGGGGGGGCTTAGGGGTTTGTAAGGGGCACAGATACATTCATCCAGGCAAGAGGGGTCCTAGGGACCTTAGAGGTTTCATGCTGGGCACAGATACCTGCGTCTAGGCTGGAGGGGTTTTGGGGGTCTTAGTAGGGTTGTTTGGGCACAGATACCTATGTCGATGCTGGAGGGGTCCTGTCATGTCTTAGCGGATTCGTGGGGTCAGAGATACCTACATCTAGGCTGGAGGGGTTCCGGGGGGATTAGGTGTGTTTGGGGGGGGGGAACAGATACCTACATCCTGATGGTAGGTGGCCCTGGGTAGCTTAGGCGGTTTTTCTCGGTCACAGATACAAACATCCATGCTGTAGGGGTTCCGAGGGACTTTCTGTGGCTCTAGGGGTCACAGATACCTACCTACAGTCTGGAAGGTTCCTGTGGGTATTAAGGGGTGTGTGGGGCATACAGATGCCTATATCTGGGCTTGTGGGTTCCCTGGGGGGCTTAGAGGTTTGTGGAGAGCACAGATACCATTATCCAGGCTAGATGGGTTCTGGTGGTATTAGGGGGTTGTGGGGGGCACAGATACCTATGTAAGCAGAAGCAGGATGAACTCTACCCTCACATCTGGTGGTGAATTATGGCAAGTGTGGAAAAGGATTTCAGGGTCTGATCATGTTTGCATAGACACACCCACCGTGCGTGACACGGCCACGGCAGCCTGGGATGGTTACTTTGGCAGCTATGGTATCCCCAGTTTATTTGTTGTTGGGGTGTGAGATGTGGAGTGTTGTCACCCTGATTGTGTGGATGAGGAACTGTGAAACAGCTTTGAGACAGGGATTCTCACCATCACTTGAGTGGCACTAACTAGACAAGGGAGTGGGCTCCTTTGATGAACCAGAAACACCAATTACATCTTTTTTTTTTTTAACCATTGAATAGTAGAGCTGGTTGTTGAATTTCTTAGTAACTTAAGATCCAGATTCCTGAGCTGAAGTCAATGAAGTGCTGTGTTAAATAGTGGGGGAGATTGAAACTATATTGCAGAGTAGCTGATGGAGAAGAGCAGTTTGTGGAACACTTGGAATGGCTCACGGAGTGAAATAAGCTAAGTAGATTTTGGACACAGCTGGAGCAGATCAGAGGTTGGCTGGTGGAGCAGAGCAGCTGGTGGACTGAGCTGAGCAGTTTGTGGGAAAGGTAGAAGCAGAATCCCTCGGAGAGGCAGGGCAGACAGCAGTGGACCACGTAAGGTGCCCCTTTCTAACCAGGCTGGCAGGGGGGAAAACCCGGCAGATAGACTCTTGAACTCTGGGCCTGCGGGAATGTGGGTGATTATGGGGTTGCTGGAGTCTTGAAATATTTGAGGTATTGTACTTTGGAGTCTTGGGGTGATTTGGGGATTGCTAGATTCTAGAGCCCAGGGAAAAGGACACGGCCTAGTTGAGGTCTTTTCCAAATTTAATGCTATGTTGTTTATCTCACGTTATTAAACATTTTCTGCTATACCCAGATTCTATGATTGCGAGAGGGGAAGTATTGCCTCTTTGAGGCACCTAGGGGTGCGTATGTAAAATTTTCCCATGTCACTGGGTGAGGGCTCGATCTGGTTTGCATTACGTAATAGGGAAGGGACCCCTATGTATTGAACCCAGTCCTTGCTGCTATCAATTCAGCCTGGCAGACGGGTTCCACCTATGTCCAGGCTGAAGGGGTCCCTGGGGATTTGAGGGGGTTCCTGGGGGCATAGAGATCTAGGTCCAGGCTGTAGGTGTCCCTGGGGGGCTCAGGGGTTTGATGGGGGGCACAGATACCTACGTCCCAGCTGCAGGAGTCCCAGAGGGGCTTAGGGGGTGTCATGGAGTGTGGTGGAATCTGGCCCTGCACCCCTCTTCCAGGGACACACAGTGACTCAGCCAGTCAATAAAACAGAGGGTTGTTTTGGCCAACAGGAACGAAGGATACAGCAGGGCTTTGGGGCACAACCAGGATCCGTCAGTTGAGTCCTTATGGGGGTTCAGGAAGCTTAGTTCCCAGTTTGGGATTCTCTGAATTCCAACTACCCAGCTCCAAACCAAAACTGAATTAACTCCCTCCAGCCGACCCCTTCCGGTGTCCAGCTTCCCGGGCAAAGGTGCTCACTCTCTCAGCCCTGCCTAGCTCGAGTTACAGGCTTACGTCCTGTCCCTCACTTAAAGTGACCCCCTGCTCTCCCATCCCCCAAACAGACAGTCCCCACTCCATCACAGTAATCCCCAGAGCATTTCGCGCATGGAGCAACAGTAACACTGTGTGGCCATGCAGGGTAATGCACAGAGCATTTCCTGCATGGAGGAACAGTGACACCGTGTGGCCACACAGGGTAATACACAGAGCATTTCCTGCATGGAGCAAGAATGACACCGTGTGGCCATGCAGGGTAATACACAGAGCATTTCCTGAATGGTGCAACAGTGACACAGTGTGGCCACACAGGGTAATGCACAGAGCATTTCCACGCATGGAGCAACAGTGGCACCGTGTGACCACGCAGGGTAATACACAGAGCATTTCCTGCATGGAGCAACAGTGGCAGCATGTGGCCACGCAGGGTAATGCATAGAACATTTCCCTGCATGGAGCAACAGTGACACCGTGTGGCCACGCAGGGTAATGCACAGACCATTTCCCTGCATGGAGCAACAGTGGCACCGTGTGGTCACATAGGGTGATGCACAGAGCATTTCCTGCATGGAGCAAGAGTGACACCGTGTGGCCACTCAGGGTAATGCACAGAGCATTTCCACGCATGGAGCAACAGTGACACCGTGTGGCCACACAGGGTAATGTACAGAGCATTTCCACGCATGGAGCAACAGTGGCACCGTGTGGCCACGCAGGGTAATACACAGGGCATTTCCTGCATGGAGCAACCGTGGCACCGTGTGGCCACGCAGGGTAGTACACAGAGCATTTCCTGCATGGAGCAACAGTGACACCATGTGGTCACGCAGGGTAATGCACAGAGCATTTCCTGGATGTGGCAACAATGACACCATGTGGCCACATAGGGTAATTCACAGAGCATCGCACCTACGTGGAGGCTGTAGAGATCCCTCGAGGGCTTACGGGGGTTCGTAGGGTCACAGATATCTACATCCAGTATGGGCGGGACCCTGCGAGAGTTAGGGGGGTTGTGAGAGGCATAGGTACTTGCGTCCAGGCTGTAGAGGTCCTGGTGGGGATTAAAGGCTTCCTGGAGGACAGCAATATCTACGTCCAGGCTGAAGGGGTCCCTGGACGCTTAGGGGGTTGTGGTGAGCACAGTGATCCCTGGGGGTATAGGGACTTGGTGAGGAGCACAGATACCTATGTATGTCCTGGAGGGGTCCCTGGGGGGGCTTAATGGTACTTTAGGAGACACAGATACCTACGTCCAGGCTATAGGCATTCTGGGGGGTCTTAGGGCTTTGGGGGGGCACAGATACCTACATCCAGGCTGGAGGGGTCCCAGGGGGCTTAGGTGGTTTGTGGGGAGGGGCACAGATATGTACATCCAGGCTGGAGAGGTTCCGGAGAGGATTAGGGGTTTTTGCGGAAGGCAGAGATACCTATCTCCATACTCTAGGGGTTCCGGGGGGCTTAGGGTTTTTTGGGAAGCACAAATATCTATGTCCAGGTTGGAGTGGTACCTGGGGAGGTTAGGGAGTTCCTGGGGGGCACAGATACCTAGGTCCATGCTGTAGGGTTCCCTGGGTGGATTAGGGGTTCTCTGGGTGTCAGAGATTCCTACTTCCAGGCAATAGGTCTTCCAGGGGGAATTAGTGTGTTGGGGGGGCACAGATACCTAGGTTCAGGCTGGAGGGTTCCCGTGGGGGAGGTTTACGCCGTTTGTGTTGGGCACAGATATCTGCATCCAGGCTGGAGTGGTCCCTGTGGGGGCTAAAGCGGTTTCTGGTGGGCACAGATAACTACCTCTAGGCTGGAGGGGTTTCTCGGCACTTAGGGGTTGTGGGGGGCACAGATACTTCCATCCAGGCTGGAGGGTCCCTGGGGGGCTTAGCGGGTTCATGTGGGGCACAGATACCTAAGTCCAGGCTGGATGGGTCCAGGGTGGGCTAATGGGGTTCAGGGAGCACAGATGCTTATCTCTAGGCTATAGGGGTCCCTGGTGGGCTTAGGGGGTTTTGGGGGGCCCCAGATACCTAAGTCCATGCTGTAGGCGTCCCTACAGGTGCTTATGGATTCGTGGGGTGCACAGATACTTATGTCCAGTCTGGAGGGGACAGGGGGGGTTGGGGTTTCATGAGGGGCACAGATACAAACCTCCAGGCTGTAGGAGTCCCAGGGAGGCTGTGGGGGTACAGATACCTTCATCTACTCTGGATGGGTCCTGGGGGTTATAGGGGCTTTGTGGGGGGCACAGATACCTAGGTACAGGCTGTCGGTGTCCCGAGGAGATGAGGCGGTTCATTGGGGGCTCAGATACATCCAGGCTGGATGTGTCCCGAGGAGCTTAGGGGGTTTGTGGGGTGCTCAGACACCTGTGTCCAGGCTGTAGGGATCCCTGGGGGCTTAGGGGGTTCGTGGGGGTCACAAGTAGTTACGTCCAGGCTGAAGGGGTAATGGGAGTGCTTAAGGGATCGGGGCTGACACAGATACCTACGTCCAGGGTCTAGGGGAGGCAGGAGAAGTGAAGCGGCCATGGTGTGCTTTCAAGTAGGGATAATAATGATCCACTCTTACCTACCTCATGGTGGGTGGAGGATGGGGATCCATTGGAGAGTGTCACTAAGAGTAGTGCATAATATGAGGTGTCCCATCACGTTTACTCAGAGCAGATTATGACATAATAGATTAGCTGAAACAGTCTTTTTTATTTGTATTTTTTTATTTTGGAATTGTTAAGAACAGCAATGACTTAGCTCAGACTGAAGCATCTTATCTAATTTTCAAGATCTAAGTGTCTCCTCCTTGTGTGTGATGACACAATTTAACACACTGTGACAAACAGGAGATGCTTTTGTTTTGCAACAAAATCTTTTTGCAAAGAACTTCCATCTCACTTGTTATGATTCAGAGAAACAAACTGGTTTAGTCTGAATGGGATATTTGGACAGAAACGGTTGGAATGAAATTTTCCCACCATCTCAGTTCCTGAGCTCTATCCCTGCCTCTGGGGGGATTTGTTGTCTGTTAGAACAGGAGTCTGACTGGCGGCTTCTCTTTCTGGCTCTGCCACCGCCTTGCTGTGTAGGCCCTTGGGTAGGTCACCTCCCTTCTCTGTACCTCAGGCTCCTCCCATTTGTCCAATGGGAACAGGGACAGTTCTCGAATTCTGGGCAGTTGTGAGCCTGAGTGAGAAAAGGGGTGTTGAAGCCCTCTGTGAAGAAGAAAGGTGAGTTTCACGGTTTTTTTGCACCAAGGAATTCTAAACCAAAACTGAACTAACTCCCTCGAGTCCTTCTGGGGGTTCAGGAAGCTTAGTTCCCAGTTTGGGATTCTCTGAATTCCAACTACCCAGGTCCAAACCAAAACTGAACTAACTCCCTCCAGCCGACCCCTTCCTGTGTCCAGCTTCCCGGGCAAAGGTGCTCACTCTCTCAGCCCTGCCTAGCTCGAGTTACAGGCTTAGGTCCTGTCCCTCACCTAAAGTCACCCCCTGCTCTCCCATCCCCCACACAGACAGTCCCCACTCCATCACAGTAATGCCCAGAGCATTTCCCTCATGGAACAACAGTGACACCATGTGGCCACGCAGGGTAATGCCCAGAGCATTTCCTCCATGGAGCAACAGTGACACTGTGTGGCCACTCAGGGTAATGCACAGAGCATCACACCTACGTAGAGGCTGTAGAGATCCCTGGGGGCTTAGTGGTCACGGGAGGTACAGATAGCTACTTCCAGGCTGGAGGCATTCTGGGGGGCTTAAGGGGGTTCGTAGGGTCACAGATACCTACGTCCAGGATGGTCGGGACTCTGGGGGAGTTAGGGGGTTGTGGGGGGCATAGGTACTTGCGTCCAGGGTGTAGACGTCCTGGTGGGGATTAAGGGCTTCCTGGAGGACACCAATATCTACGTCCGGGCTGGAGAGGTCCCTGGACGGCTTAGAGGTTGTGGTGAGCACAGTGATCCCTGGGGGTTTAGGAACTTGGTGAGGGGCACAGATACCAATTTTTGTCCTGGAGGGGTCCCTGGGGGGGCTTAGTGGTATTGTAGGGGACACAGATACCAACATTCAGGCTATAGTCATTCTGGGGGGGCTTAGGGCTTTGGGGGGGCACAGATACCTTCATCCAGGCTGGAGGGGTCCCGGGGGTCTTAGGGGGGTTGTGGGGGGCACAGCTATGTACGTCCAGGCTGGAGAGGTTCCAGGGAGTATAAGGAATTTTTGTGAACAGCAGAGATACCTATCTCCAGGATCTAGGGGTCCCTGGGGGGCTTAGGGTTTTTTTGGGAGGCACAGATAACTATGTCCAGGTTGGAGTGGTTCCTGGGGGGTTTAGGGGGTTCCTGGGGGGCACAGATACCTAGGTCCATGCTGTAGGTGTCCCCGGGTGGATTAGGGGTTTTCTGAGGGGTACAGATACATACATCTAGGCTGTTGGGGTCCCTGGGAGGCTTAGGGGGTTTGTGGGGGGCAGCGATACCTAAGTCCAGGCAATAGGGCTTCCAGGGGGAATTAGTGTGTTGGGGGGGCACAGATACCTAGATCCATGCTGGAGGGTTCCCGATGGGGGGAGGGGGCTTAGGCAGTTTGTGTTCGGCAAAGATACCTACCTCCAGGCTGGAGGAGTGTCTTGGCACTTAGGGATTGTGCTGGGGCACAGATACCTCCGTCCAGGCTGGAGGGTCCCTGGGGAGCTTAGTGGGTTCGTAGGGGGCACAGATACCTAAATCAAGGCTGGAGGGATCCAGGGGGGGCTAATGGGGTTCAGGGAGCACAGATGCTTATCTCTAGGCTATAGGGCTCCCTGGTGGGCTTAGGCGGTTTTGGGGGCCCCCAGATACCTAAGTCCATGCTGTAGGCGTCCCAACAGGTGCTTATGGGTTCATAGGGTGTACAGATACTTATGTCCAGTCTGGAGGGGGCAGGGGGGTTGGGGTTTCATGGGGGGCACAGATACGAACCTCCAGGCTGTAGGAGTCCCAGGGGGGCTGTGGGGGTACAGATACCTACATCTAGGCTGGAAGGGTCCTGGGGGGTATAGAGGATTTATGGGGGGCACAGATACTTAGGTACAGGCTGTCGGTGTCCCGAGGAGATGAGGCGGTTCAATGGGGGCTCAGATACATCCAGGCTGGATGTGTCCCGAGGAGCTTAGGGGGTTCGTGCGGTGCTCAGACACCTGTGTCCAGGCTGTAGGGATCCCTGCGGGCTTAGGGGGTTCGTGGGGGTCACAGGTAGTTACGTACAGTCTGAAGGGGTAATGGGAGTGCTTAAGGGATCGGGGCTGACAGATACCTACGTCCAGGGTCTAGGGGTCCCGAGGGGATCCCTCTTGCCTGGATGAATGTATCTGTGCCCCTTACAAACCCCTAAGCCCCCCCAGGATCCCTATAGACCGGACGTAGATATCTGTGCACCCTCACGAACCCACTGATCCTCCCAGCGACAACTACAGCATGGAAGTAGGTATCTGTACCGCAAAATTCCCCAAAGCAGCCCCAGGACCCCTACAGCCTCGATATAGGTATCTGTCCCCCCGCACAACTCCCTAATACCCCCAGAACTCCTCCAGCCTGGACGTAGATATTTGTCACTTCCAGGAACCCCCAAAGCCCTCCCCAGGACTTCTCCAGTCCCTACATAGGTATCTCTGCCCCCACCAGCCTTCTAAGACCCATAGTGCCCCCACCAGCCTGGTTATAGCTATGTGTAGGCCACACAAACCCCCTAAGCTCCCCAGGGCCCCCTCCAACCGGTACGTAGGTATCTGCGCAACCACAAACCCTTAAGTCCCCCAGGGACCCCTCCAGACCATACGTAGGTTTCTGTGACCCTTACCAACTCCCTAAACCCCCAGGGACCACTACAGCCTGGACATAAGTATCTATGCTCACCACAACCCCCTAAGCCATCCAGGGACCTCTATAGCCCTGACGTAGATATTTGTGCCCCTCATGAAGCCCCTAATGCCCACCAGAATGTCTCCAGCCTGGACGTAGCTATCTGTGCCCCCACGATCCCTAAGCCCCCCAGGGATCTCTACAGACTCTACATAGGCGTGATGCTCTGTGCATTACCCTGCATGGCCACATGTTGTCACTGTTCCTCTATGAGAGAAATGCTCTGTGCATTACCCTGCGTGGCCACATGGAATCACTGATGCTCCATGCAGGAAATGCTCTGTCCATTACCTGGTGTGGTCACAAGGTGTCAATGTTGCTCCATGCGGGAAATGCTCTGTGCATTACCATGCCTGGCCACACAGTGTCACTGTTACTCAATATGGGAAATGTTCTGTGCGTTACCGTTCGTGGCCACATGGTGTCACTATTGCTCCATGCGGGAAATGCTCTGTGCATTACCCAGTGTGGCCACACGGTGTCACTGTTGCTCCATGCGGGGAATGCTCTGTGCATTACTGTGATGGAGTAGGGACTCTCTGTGTGGGGGATGGCAGAGCAGAGGGTGACTTTAGGACCGGATACGTGCTCAGCCTGTAACCTGAGCTAGGCGGGGGGAGGGGACAGCACCTTTGCCTGGGAAGCTGGACACAGGAAATGGCCAGCTGGAGGGAGTTGGGTTAGTTCAGTTTCGGTTTTGGTATGGGTGGTTGGAATTCAGGGATTCCCAAACTGTGAAATAAGTTTCCTGAAGCCCTAGAAGGACTTGATTGTGGGGTCCTGCTTGTGACTCCAAGCTCTGCTGTATCCTTCGCTCCTGTTGTCCAATAAACCTTCTGTTTTACTGGCTGTCTGAGAGTCACTGTGAGTCCCAGGAAGAGGGGTGCAGGACCGGACTCCCCCACACTCCGTGACTGACCATAAGCCACTCCGAGACCCCTGCAGCCTGGACGTAGGTATCTGTGCCTCACACCAAACACCTAAGACACTCAGAGATCCATCCAGCCTGAACTTAGGTATCTGTGCCCCCCACAAACCCCCTAAGCCCCCGAGGGACCTATACAGCCAGAATATTGGTATCTGTACCCCATATTGACTCCATAAGCCCCTTGCGACACTCCAGTGTGCACGTAGGTATATGTGCCCCTCAGAAACCCTCTAAGCCCCCAGGAACCCCTACAGCCTGGACATAGGTATTTGCACTCCCACAACCCCCCCAGCCCCCCCTCCCGGGACATCTACAATCTGGACGTAGATATCTGTGCCCCTCACGAAACCTCTAACCCCCCCTGGGAATGATACAGCCTGGACATACGTATCTGTGCCCACTCGAACCCCTAAAACCCACTGGTACCCCTACAGCTTGGACATCATAGGTGTCTTTGGCCCCCACAAATCCCCTAAGACTCCCAGGATGCCTCCAGCCTGGACGTAGGTATCTGTGACCCCCACTAACCCCCTAAGCCCCCCTGGTAACCCTACAGCCTGGATGTAGGAATATGTGCCCCCCACGAACCCTCCAAGCCCCCATGGGACCCCTAGAGCATGGAGATTGGTATCTGTGTCCCCCCCAAACTCTCTAAGCCCCCCAGGGACCGCTATGTCCTGGACATAGGTATCTGTGCACCCCAAGGCGCCTAAGATCCCCCGGACCTCTGCAGCCTGGCTGTAGGTTTGACGGTGCTGTCCGTGGGAGCCAGCTCAGCTCACTCAATCAGAGTGAATTGCAAACAAAACAGGGCAGACAAATCCCAAACGCTGCTGGTTATTTCAATACTTAGATTTACCAAGCCAGCACAAAACAGTTTCTGTAGTACCTCACTGGTTATTTAGAAGTTTAAACTACGCAGTTCCCTTAAAGTACCCAGCCTCAAGCCTCCGTGCAGACACACCTGTTAGATATGATGATGATTCCTGAAAATCTTACTTCATCATGTTAAAGAAATTATTCTTCTGATCCCAAAGGATCAGCCACATAACCAGGTTCAATTATAACTTAGATTTCACCTAAAAGACATGCTATAGCCAATTCTTATTAACTAAGCTAAAATTTATTAGAAAAGAAAAGAGAGAGAGTGAGTGTTGGTTAAAAGATTAATAGACATATAGACTTGAATTCAATTTTTGAGGTTCAGATACAAAGTAGAGATGAGCTTGTAGTTGCCAAAAGTCCTTTTGAGAAATAGTCCATAGGTTATAATACAATGTCCATACTCAGGGTGGCTCCAGTCAATGACTGGGGATCTCAATCCTTGTGGCTTAAGGTTTCCCCCTCTTGAAACCCAAAGCAGATCTGAGATGAAGAAGGATCGTGTCCCAGGTTCTTAAACATTTCCAGCAGCCTTTCAGCCTGAGAAAACAATAGGCTTAACTCTCCTTCCAAGCATCCTTGCAATTAGTACAGAGTAATTTATTCATTAAACAGTTCAGATACAGATTAGCACAACCTTCAAAGAGACACAGACAATAATACTATTTCACTCAAGTATCATCATAAATGTTAATATTCTTTTTTTGCTCTTTGAATTAAAACTATAGCAATAGACAAGACTTGTTTGCTGACATCACAAGACCTGAGCAAACACCTCCCCTTCTACCTCTAACACTGCAGACTTGCATTTCAAAGCTCTGTTCATTTACATATCTTGTGAACCAGTTGTTAAGGTTCACCCACTGGTCAGGTCAGTCGGTGAGGTGAGTTAATTAGCTCTTTCTGGCCCTGTCACCCTTCAATGAGATATTAGATTATACTTATAATGTCACAGTCTCGGTGAGTTGACTGCTGCAGCTCTCCGTAGACTCTGCCTGCGCCTCTCACCGAGCTGGAGTACAGCAGGCGAGGGGAGAGCACTCAATATATTGCATCTACACTAGATGCGATATATCAACCCCCGCTGGATCGATCGCTGCCCACCGATTCGGCAGGTGGTATAGACATACCCCTAGTATCTGGTGATCGGAGCTGGACCCCCGAGGGTTACACATTGAAGGAACTCAGGAGTTAAGGTGCCTCTATTGTCAACTGTCAGGGCTGCTGTGGCTCAGAGGAGGGTGCTTGACTGCCTGGCAGGCTTAGGCGCCGCAAGCCTTGGAGGTGGGAGAAGTGAAGCGGCCACGGCGTGCTTGGGGTGCTCGTGCTCGGAGCAGGGGTGAGCTCGGGCGAGGGGGGTGCCGCAGGGCACAGCAGGAGAGTTGCCACAAGAGGGGAGCCTCAGGATGGAGGGGGGAGCTGCCACGGTGGGGCGCCTCAGGGCAGGGGTCCGGGTGGGGAGGGTGCAATGTGGAAGTTTCGCCTAGGGCATGAAACATCCTTGCACCGGCCCTGCCCCACGCCCTGCCTGCAGCCAGCCCTGCACCCCCTGCCCTGCCCTGCCGGCAGTCAGCCTCTGTCTCCAGCCAGCCCTGCACCTTCTGCTTTGCCTGCACCAGTCGCATCCTCCCTGCCCTGTCTCCAGCCAACCCCTGATGCACCCCCCTGCCTGAAGCGAGCCAGCCACGCAGCCCTTGCCCTGCCTGAAGCCATACCCTACCTCCAGCCAGCCCCACATCCACTGGTGCCCTGCACTTCCCAGGGCAGTAACCCTGCACATCTGCTTCAATGAGGGGGGCAGGGAGCAGCTGGGACCCACACATGTGCACACCCTAGGGTGACCAGACAGCAAGTGTGAAAAATCGGGACGGCGTGGGGGGTAATAGGATCCTAGATAAGACCCCAAAATTCGGACTGTCCCTATAAAATTGGGACATCTGGTCACCACAGCACACCCCCAGGACTCCTGAGTTCCATTGCTGGGTTTCCTATTGGTTCCTCTGCTGGTTGTTTTCCTTTTCCTGGGGACTTTGGGCAAGTTGCTCCCCACTCTCGGGCTCTGTCCCCAGGAGTCAAATTGGGATTTCATACCTTCCCGCTATTGGAAAGTGCTGGGAGAATCTCCCAGCAAAAGCTGCTCTGACAGTGCTAAGCAGCATCTGACCAATCAAGGTCGGAGCTCACTGCCCAGGAGGAGTGCTTGGCTCGCGGGTTTCACTTCAGCCCAGTGTAGAGAGAGAGCCCTAACCAAGGAGTTTGGCTCAAGGAGACAAAGTCTCCAATTTGTTAAGGGTGTTTTGAATTTCAATCCTGTGCTCCAAAGTGCTTGGTGTCAGTTGTAAACTTTAGGAGCATGCTCTCCACTCCATTTTCCAAATCATTCATGAAAATATAGAATAGTACCTGACACCGGACTGATCCCTGCCAGACCCACTAGGTTCACCCTCCCCGTTGGGCAGATAAACATGGAGAAGGGCTCCTGGAGTCTTGGCTTTCAACCAGCTCTGCACCCACATTACACTGATTGCAGCTGGACTACATTTCCCTCGTTTGCTTCTGAGAATGTCCTATGGGACTGTGTCAAAAGCCTTAGTAACACCAAGCTAGATCCCATCTATTGTTTACTCACCTCTACCAGGCCCAGAACCCTGCCAAAGAAGGAAAGAGGATTGGTTTGGAATGATATGTTCTTGACAATTCCACGCTCACTAGTCATAAGAACCAAATCATCCTGTAGGTGCTGCTGACAAACTGGGTGTTTAAGAATGTATTGCAGGATCTCTCCAGCTATGGCAGTCAGGCTAGCTAGTCTGTAAGTCCCAGAGGTCTTTTTGTTCCCCTTTGAAAGATAGGTCCTGTCTTGTTCATGGATGGGAAGATCTTCTTTTTCAGGGGTCTCAGACGAGAACTGGGACACAACACCTGGTTTGTTAAGGCCACAAAAACGGAGGCAGGAACCTCTTCTCTGCTGCTGGCAAAGAACCACAGGTACCTAAAAGATACAGACTCACATCTTTGAATGGGCTTTAAAAAGATAGTGGTTAATTAGTTTGGCCCCGACCATTTCTTGTTTCCACAGACTAGAAATTTAGCAAACTTTAGAATTCCTTGGTGCTAAACACTGTGAAACTCCCCTTTCTCCTTCACAGAGGGCTTTAATACCCCTTATCTCACTTGGGCTCTAAACTGCCCATAGTTCGAGAACTGTTCCTGTTCCGATTGGACAGATGGGAGAAGGGATGTGACCTATGCAAGGCCTACACAACAAGGCGATGGCAGAGCCACAAAGAGAAGCAACCAGTTCTGACTCCTGTTCTAACAGATGAAAACACCCCAGAGCCCAGGAATCGAGATGGTGGGAAAATTTCATTCAAACCGTTTCTGTCCGAAAATCCCATTTGGACTAAACCAGTTTGTTTCTCAAAATCATAACAAGTCGGATGAAAGATGTTTGCAAAAATATTTTGTTTCAAAAAAAAAGCATCTCCTCTTTGTCAGAGTGTGTTAAATTGTCTCCTCGCACACAAAGAGGAGACACTTACATCTCAACCATTAGATAAGATGCTTCAATCTGAGCTAAGTCGTTGCTACTATTAACAATTTCAAAATAAAAAAATACAAATAAAATAGACTATTTCAGCTAATCTATTATGTCATAATCTGCTCTGAGTAAACATGATGGGAAACTTCATATTATGCACTACTTCTAGTGACACTCCCAAATGGATCCGCATCCTTCACCCACCATGAGGTAGGTAAGAGCGGATCATTATTATCCCTACTTGAAAGAGGGAGAAGCTAAGGCTGAGAAAGGAGAATTGACTTGTCTTAGGTCACACAGCCCGTCAGAGGCAGTGTTGGGAATAGGACCGAAGAGCCCTGATTTTCAAACAAACCATCGGATCTTGAATTTCAGACATTGAATGACCTGAATACTGTGCTCTCAGATGAGCTCCAGACCAACAACAGTGACAGTAATTATTCAGCAAGTATTTGAGGAGAACTGCAATGTTAGAGGGAATCATCAACTGCTCAGAGACAATTAATGCAGAGAAGCAGCAAAATTAATCTAAGATAGAACTGGTTCTGACTTATTTACTTGACCTTAAAAGAGAACAACAAGGACCTGAGTCTCCTACCTGTCAATAACCCCCTGCTCAACCAATCAGGGTAGAGACTGAGGACGGGAGGCTGAGGGTTCTAACCAGAGAGCCCAAAGGATCGCCCAGGTCACCAGTGGGGATCACTTCCCGAGCACTATTTCAGTCCCACATTTTTGGGTGGACCTTCCATAGTGGGAGCTGCAGAGGACTTCCCTGCAGCACACACACACACACCTCCGTCCTGTTGTTGGGAAGGGAACAGGAGAAAGGACAAAAGAAGCAAGAGAAGAAGAGGAGGGAGGGATGGAGGAAGAGGTGAAACAAAAAGGACAAACCCCAATGTCCCCAGCGATTCTAAGGGACAAAATCCCAGGTGCGCAATAAAATTCTGCCTCCTTAAGCTCGTGTTTTCCATGCCTAGAATTCACTTGTCACCAGATAGATCAGACTGAACAGGTTTCAAACCTCTAGGAGGCTCTTACCTTCTAAACAGGGACGGCTGTTTTCTAGTAAAATCACTACAAGGGAAGGAGGAAACTCGAAAGAGGTTCCTCCTGGCGCTCACGTCCATGACCCCAAATAATCTCTCAGTCCTCAAAGAGAGACCTGGAGAAGGAAACGTGCTGAAGCAAAGCCACAGAGTTCTCTGAGGTTTCCCTGGCCCCTCGCCCCTGTCCTGCCTGGCTGATGTCAGCATCTCTCTGTGAGGTCACCACCTCCCCACCACCTTTGACCAATAGTCTGAGGTCCTGCAAAAGGCCTTTGTGATGTCACTGCCACACCCCTCCCTTGCTGGGCTAATGTCCTGCCCCTGGCCAGGCACTTTGGAGGTTTGAGCTACTCCCTGTGGATCACCCCACTCAAGGAGCGTTCGTTCTATGCAGCAAGCCGGTTAGACAGGAAAACATCAGACTCTGCTCCCAATGCTACACTCAGTTTTTCAGAAATTAGTCTACTTCATGGTCATAAGACACCATTAGAGCAGCTACTTTGGGGGCAAACACATTCCAGAAAGGCATCTAGTCTTCATTAAATGACATCAGGTGATGGTGAATCCATCACTTTCCTTGGTAGCTTGCTCCTGTGGTGAATCATCCTCGCTGTTGACTATTGTGCCTCAGTTGTAATATGAATTTGTCTCTTTTCACTTTCCAGCCATTGGGTCTTGTTATGCCTTTCTCTGCTCCATTCAAGAGCCCGTAAATACCCAATCTTTTCTCTCCATTAAGGCCCTTCAACATTTCAAGGAAATCACCTTTCAATCTTCTTTTGATAAGCTAAAAAGGTTGAGCTCTTTCAATAGCTCACTGGAAGGCATTTTTCTCCAGCCCTCAGAACATTTGGTGGCTCTTTGCTGCCCTAGCTCCAATTTCACAACATCTTTTTCAAATGAGGATACCAGAACTGGAGGCAGTATAAAGGTTGTATAAAGGTAAAATTAAATAGGTTGCAGAAGAGTTTTTTTTAATTTCGGCTTATGTTGCTAAAAATTTTGTCTCTCTGAGGTGAGAAAAAACACTCCCCGAATGCCAAAATTTGAGCCATGAAAAGCGGCAGTGTGAACACCGCATCATGGGTGGAGCTGTGCTCCCGGTGACAAAGCTCCTGCCCATCATTGGAGGTAGTTTGGCTTTGTTGCCGGGGAAGCTCTATCTCTCAGATATAAGGACGGCCACACAGCGCACCTTACAATGGCATGGTTAGAGTGGCACAGCTGCACCGTGGTAAGGTGTGCGGTGTAGACACAGCCTCAGAGCTGGGGAAAGCCGACAGGCGCTGAGGAGCACAGGGTTCAGACAGAGACATCCGTTAGGAGAGGAACTATTCACAGGGATTCTCTATAGCCTAGTAAGGTGGAGAGGATGGAAGATGATAATGTACAGGTAGGTTCTGATGAGAAACAGTGAAATGAAAGAGTCTCCCTCAATTACATCATGTAATAGCAGACAGCTAAAATGGGAAACATTTTAGAAGTGCTTAAATACAAACGCTAAACGTCTAAGTACTAAGACTGGTGAATTTGAGTGCCTGGTATTGAGTGACGATATTGATAGAATAGGCATCACATAAACCTGTGCACCCCCTCCTGCACCCACATGGAGAGACTGACCTGTGTGCATGGAGCAGCTGGCATTGCTGCCCCCCACTCCTCCCTGAAACGCTGCTCATCTGGGCACCCCTAGGGGCTGTGGGATGTGGGGGCAAGAAGTGAGATCATCCGAGCTCCCTGCATCCAGGTCACTTTCCTCAGACGGGCTGCATAGCGGGAGGGCAGAGAGCAGCAGCTTCTGATGCTCCCCTCACAGCACAGCCCAAGTGGGAAAAGTGACCAGGACGCATGGAGCACATAGGATTGCTCCTTACTCCCCTCAAACCTCTATGGACCCATGGAGGAGCATTGGGGCAGGGGAGAGCAGTGAGCACCTTTGCACTGCCACACGGTGCCCTTTTACCCCTGGAGCCCTGGGCGGCTATTGGGGGGCACCACCCCTAAGGCCGGCAAGGCTTCCCAGAACGAGCAGTAGAAAACACAGAGACTGGCCACACACTGAGCAGTGGTAGCCTGGGCGGCTTGTAATGGAGGCTCAGGGGGGAGGAGTGTCATAACATTTTTTCCCAGATTTGGACCTTAGCGTCCAAAATATGGGTGTTAGCATGAAAACTAAGCTTGGAGGTTACCAGCTTAGACCTGGTAAAGCTGCCACCAGCCAGGGATTTATACAGTGCCTGGCTCACTGTGGTCTCCCCAAAACCTTCTCAGGGGGACCCCCAGACTCAGATGCCTTGAGTCTCACAACAAAGGGGAATAAACCATTTCCCTTCCCCCTCCTCCCCTCCAGGTGTTCCCTCCCTGGGTTCCTGGAGAGATATACAGAAGCAAGCTCCGTGAATCTAAACAGAGGGACTCCCCCCTCCCTGTTTCCAGTCCTGGAAATAGAAGTACCGAGATAGCTAATCTCTCTTCCCCCTTACCCAGAGGGTATGCAAAGTCAGGCTAGTAAATCTAGCACAACTAGATTTTCCCCCTGACTTCTTCCTCCCACCAATTCCCTGGTGAGCTGCAGACTCAATTCCCTGGAGTCCCCACTAAAGAAAAAATCCAACGGGTCTTAAAAAGAAAGCTTTATATAAAAAGAAAGAAAAGGACATAAAAATGGTCTCTCTGTATTAAGGTGACAAATACAGGGTTATTTGCTTAAAAGAAAAAAATGAATAAACAGCCTTATCCAAAAAGAATACAATTTAAACATTCCAGCAACAACACACATGTAAATACAAAAAAAAAACAATATAAACTTATTGTCTTATTATCTTTGTACTTACAACTTGGAAACAGAAGATTAGAAAGGCAGGAGATAGAAAAATCACTCTCATAGCCGAGACGCCACAGACACAAGACAAAGAACAAAGAACTCACACACAAACTTCCCTCCACCCGGATTTGAAAAAGTCTTGTTTCCTGATTGGTCCTCTGGTCAGGTGTTTTAGGTTACTGGTGTTACCCCTTTATAGGTAAAAGAACATTAACCCTTAGCTATCTGTTTTTGACAAGGGGGCTCAGCCTCCCCAAACCTTGCACTGCCAAGGGGAGAGTGTGGCCCATGATCAGGGGCCCTGGCCAAGTTAGGTCCCCCTGGAAAAGTCTCCCCTATGTCAGCCCCAGGGCTAGAGGAGCTCCCACTCCCTGCTACAGCCCGGGGGCTGCAGCAGGGGCACAGAGCTTCTCTGGTCTCAGGGCCACAGCGGGGCAGGGGTAAAAGAGTGATAGGGTGTGGCTGGTGGGGGAAGGGGTGGAACAGAAGTGACAGTGGATGGGGCCATGGGTGGAAGTGGGTAGAGCCACAGACAGAAGGTAGGGGCATGGTTCTGGTGCTGGGGCCCCCACACTTGTTCTCCCTTTCCCGGGGGTTTGGCATCACTAGCCCCGGCTTAGCGAGTAGGGTTCAGTGGTCCCCATAATGTGGGGTGCGACTCCTAGGGGGACACAGAGGAACATTCATGGGGGCACCTCAGGACCTGAACCAGCCCACATAGAGGGCAGGGAGGGAGCACCACTCTGCCACAGCTCTTCCCCAACCCCATCCTCAGCCTGAGACTCTGGCTCCCAGCCCGGCGTCGACCCCTTTACCCCTGTCCGCACCCCTCTCCCCAGCAAGCAACAGCTCCACTCCTCCCAGCCCCAGTTCTTGACCGTGGCTTCCGAGGGGCCACAGCCATGGCTAAGAGGGCACAATGTGAAATGTTTGGGGACCACTGGTTTAGGGTGACGTCCTCAATCACTTCTCTGCAGTCCAATAAAAGCTATTCCTCACTCACCTACCCCTCCATCAGGACGGACTAGGTATGTCCTGCTGCCCTTCACTCATACAGGAAGGAGAATAACATTTCATTCCACTCAATCCTAAAGTGATTTGTAACCCAAGACCATCCCAAACTGGTCATTTTGAGGAAGCGGCCATATCATGCTGCATAGCTAGGCAGAGTAGGTGTGTCTATGCAAACACGGTCTGTTCCTGAAGTCTTTCCCCAGCTCCTCACAAGGTGAGAGAGGGGAGCTCATTCAGACCCTGCTAACGCTTAGTATTTAAAAACTCCTTCGTGTCCCTATCTCTGCCGGCCTTAGATTTCTCCTCCTGTCCGTTTTTTGACAGCTCAGATGAGGTGACCGAGTGGTTAAGGTGGTGGACTGCTACCCCATTATGCTCTGCCTGCATGGGTTCAAATCCCATTCTCATCAGAGGCATTTAGTCTTCACCCTCCTTTATAGACCACCATCTCCCCCTTTGGTACAATAACAGATCAAACAATGTTGCTCGTGTTACCCAAAATTGGATCAGTTAGTAAGCTTAGAGAGGACTAATAATGCCCCTCCCCCCGAGTTTGGCAGAAAGCAGCACATTTATTAGCTTGATTGCTAAGCTCAAAAGAAGGGATGGGGGAGGGTGTCACACTCATACTCACGCTCCCAGGACAGGCCTGGCAGTGGAGATGTCGGGATCCTTTAAGGTAAGTGTCCCACAGCGCAGCGATGGACGGTGTGATGAAGATCAGTCTCCCTGAGGTGCAATGGAATGTAACACAGCGAACCACTGGTCAGATGGGCTGGGTGAAGGGCATTCACTGGAGATACAAAGGAGAGTGGGAAAGCCACTTCACAGGCATTCAAAGAGGGAAAGGACACAAGCTGGGGGAGTTTAACAGACCTTTTGAGCATACAGGTTATACAGAGCATACAGATCACTGCTGCTCCTACAACATGATAAGTTCTCAAGCAGCATGTTTCTTACTTTGCCCATCTGTCAATTTTGATGATTATTGATGGAAATATTTTGCCATTGGGTTGTGTGTTTACACAGAAATTGACATTTACCAACAAATACACAATTCTTCCAAGCCTGCCTAGTCTGCAGTTGATGGGTTTAGAAGGACACATTCACTCTTCCAGGTCCCCATTCCAGGCCTGTGCTCTCCAGGTTGTCAACTTCCCGCACTGCTGGGATCCTTCCTTCATCTCCCCCCAAACCACTGCCCCACCCCCACTTCTGGGGTCCCCTCCCTACACTGTCTAACTCCACTGCTAGCAGGATCCCTTCCTGTTCCTTTCATTTCCTGCCTCCACTCTGGGCAAAAGCTCTGCACTCTTCCCACAACAGAAGTTGAACCCAGGCCACCAGGCTCAAAACCAGGAATCCTGACCACTAGCCCATATGGGACTATTGTTGCATCTCACGAAGTGGGTATTCACCCACGACAGCTCATGCTCCAATACGTCTGTTAGTCTATAAGGTGCCACCGGATTCTTGGCTGCTATTATTACTACAACTCAGGCCTTGGCTACACTGGAGATTTACAGTGCAGGTGGTGGCTTTACAGCGCTGTAACTTACTCCCCGTCCACACTGGCAAGGCACATACAGCGCTGAATCTCCCTGGCTACAGTGCTGCATGTACTCCACCTCGACGAGAGGAATAAAGAGAACAAAGATGGTGATGCAGCGCTGGGGTGCCAGTGTAAACAGTGATTAATCTTACTACGCTGTCACTGACCTTCGGAACCTTCCCATAATGCTTTTAAGTAGAGATAACGCTCTTTGTTTTGGTGTGATGCCTCTGTTTGTTTTGTTGTGATCTCAAGTCTCCCGGATCTGCTTATCTAAAAACCAATTGCAGTTACTGTTTGCAGTGAATGAGCAGAGGCAGGGGGATCCCTTTGGAACACCTACAGCTGGTGTTTGTTTGAGGAGAGAAGCAGCCGGGTGGGCACGGGGGGAGGGGTCTGTTTTGGATCAGCGGCTTATCTGGTCTGTGAGGAAAAGAACAAAGGCGGCTATTTGCATTTAGTGAATGAGAGAGGGTTGGGGAGGAGGCTTGAACTTGCCAGGCAGGGAGCTGACACAGTGTCAGCTCCAAAAATCCACTCGCTCTGTCTCCCCCACGCTCCGTGTCACACTCCACCCCACCCTCCTCTTTTGAAAAGCACATTGCAGCCACTTGAATGCTGGGATAGCTGCCCATAATACACCACTCCCAACAGCGCTGCAAATGTGGCCATGACAGAGTGCTGGTAGCTGTCAGTGTGTCCACACTGCAGCGCTTTCCCTAAACAGCTGTAGGAAGACAGCTTTAACTCCCAGCGCTGGACAGCTGCAAGTGTAGCCAAACCCTCTCTAAGCCGACCCCTTATGAGAACAGCAGGGACTAGCATGACTAGATGTCCCGATTTTTGGGTCTTTTTCTTATATCGGTGCCTATTAACCCCATCCCCATCCCAATTTTTCACATTTGCTGTCGGATCACCCTAGCAGGGGTTGCACACAGGGCTGCATTAACCTTCAGGTGCTGAGTTTTCCCTCTCTCCATTCCCAGAGCCTGTGATCAGGAAACAGACATCAGGGCTCCCAGGTGCTGCACAGACCATGACTGTGATCAGACCCCATATTATGCAAGGTGCCGTACAAACCCTGGGCAACACTGAGAAACCCAGGAGGTTCCCCTCAATTTCCCTGAGCCTCTGCTGCCCAACTTCTTCTGAATCCCTCTGGCTCACCCCTCCCAACAAAAAACCCACCTTTCCAAACAGTCCTTCTTTCCTTGCCCCCCTTTCTGGTTTCACACCCTGGGACCATCTCCTCTCTTTGTCTCTCCCCCTCCAGGTGAAGCAGAGATGGAGGCAACTTCAGCCACTGGAGTCAGCCTCAGCGAGCACTGCAGCCGGCCCCGGGGGAGGGGGGGTGTTTGCAGACACAGGAAGGGAGCAGGGGGTGCTGGGAAGAAGGCGGCAGGAGAACAAAGCTCAGAGACCCAACATGGGGAAATTCCAGGGGGCGGGGCTCTGACACATCCCAGGTGCCGGGCAGCTCCTGGGGTCGGGGCTCTGGCTCAGCTTGGGGGCGAGGCAGCTCCTCAGGGCGGGGCTCCAGCACAGAGCAGGGGCGGAGCAGCTCCTGGAGTAGGGGCTACGGCACAGCCCATGGGCAGGGCAGCTCCTCGGGGCGGGGCTCAAGCACAGAGCAGGGGCGGGGCAGCTCCTGGGGGCGGGGCTCCAGCACAGAGCGTGGGCGGAGCAGCTCTTGGGGGCGGGGCTCTGGCACAGCCCACGGGCAGGGCAGCTCCTGGGGGTGGGGCTCTGGCACAGCACAGGGGCGGGGCAGCTCCTGGGGGCGGGGCTCTAGCACAGCCCATGGGCAGGACAGCTCCTGGGGGCGGGGATCTGGCTCAGCTCAGGGGCGGGGCAGCTTTGTGGGCGGGGCTATGGCACATTGTGACGTGGATCCCGGCCTGAACAGCTGCTTCCTGGTTCTCCACGTGCTGCCAGCAGCGCTGGAGCTGCCCGAGCCGGAGCGGAGACGCTGTTCTCAGCTGCAGCCAGGATCTGCCCCCGGCCCGGCTGGGATCCAGGTGGGGACAGAGACTGGGGCCCGGGGGTTCCCCTTGGTGTGGCTGGCGGGGGCGGGAGGGGAGAAGCCGGAGCTGCAGGCGGGGGAAGGGCGGTGGGACATTGTGACCCGGAGGCCCCGGGGAATGAGAGGCGCTGGGGGGCAGGAAAGTGACTCTGCCCCAGGGAGCCTGGGAGAAGCCTTGAAGGCGCCTCGGCCCCAGTGGAGCTGCAGGAGGATCCGCCCGCCCGCCCCGCTGGGATGGGGAGGCCGGGGCCGGGCCGTCGTGTGGGGGGTAGGGGCGGACCCCGGGCCCGGTGGGGGGGGCGGTGTATTAAATCACTCCCCATTGCAATGTGCTACTCCCTGGCACTGCGCATGCCCAGTAACAGCCGCTGAAGCCGCTGCCCTTCCCCCTGCCCAGAGCAGCCGTAACGGTCCGCCGGGCGCTGGGGGCGGGGCTGGAGCGGGGCGGGGGAGTAACAGGGAGCGTGGGAGGGGCGGGCGCAGAGCAGGAAATTGATGGGCGGGGGGTGGTCAGGTAGCTGGAGGCAGGGTTCATGGGGGGCTAAAGGTCACAATCCGGGCTGGGGAGAGGAGCAGGAGTTGAGCTCAGTGGGAGGCGCTGGCAGAGCCCCCCCCTTTGATGTGAGGGCGGAGGTGTCGAGGGGGGAGGAGACGCCGGAGTTGCAGGGGGGGGAGGTTACTGAGGTGGGGGGTTAATCTGTCTCTGTGCAGCCAGGACATTCCCGGGGTGGGAGGGAGGTGAGTTAACTGGATCCTGTCCTTGTTTATGCCACTTCCTCCCACACACACATTCTCTCAAGATTTCCCCTTTTCTCTCTCATTATCACACGTGGCTATAAAATCCAGGGAGTTTCTCCTCCCCCCCCCAATGATCAGCTCTCTAATTGCCTCTGATTTTCCCTTTTCTCTCCATACTTCTCAAATGTCAATTTAAAATCTCTCCGATGGGGGGTGGATTTTACCACCCATTTTATCTGCAGCGATTTGTCCTTGTTTGGGTGGGAAATTGTTGCCCTGGGTCATTCCCCAGAACATGGCTCCCACTGGAGTGGGATGGGATGAGGTTCCCGTTCTCTGCCAGGGCAGGGAAGGGGAGGGAGGAGCACATCCCCCATGGAGACTGCCCAGACCCCATTTCCCAATTCCCCTGCGGCCCCCTTCCATTGTCCAGGGAGCCTTCCAGCCCTTAAATCAGCTCCTCAAATGGCTCTGAGCTGCTGACGTGAATGGTTGCCCCGTGGCCGGGGGGGACCATCACATTCTGTTTATGTATTGGACAGTCATATAAAATCCAGTCCAACAGTCCCCCTTTTCCACTAGTTATTTAATAGCAACATCAAATCCCCTCCGATCTTGGTGGTTTTCTCTCATGTTATCAAAAGTCGTTTGTGACAAGGTTCTCTCTGCGTGCCTCAAAGATTGATATAAAATACCCCAAACATTTGCCCCACTTCTCTCTAGTTGTTTTATTTCTAATTGAATATGATGGGTTGTTTCCCAATGTGCTAAGATGCAGCCGCCTCTGGGGTGGATCCATGGTGGCCATTATTTGCTAGTGACAGCCCGTGGATCTTTCTTGCCCTCCAGGCCTTCCATTCTCCTGTTAAAGAAGCACTCCCCAGGCTCCCTCTGCCTGTGTGACTGGCCAGTAGGAGGTGGTGTTAACTTTCTAGCCACTTCTCCCACTCTGTGAGGTAACACTTGCAGGGGCAGGGAAGGTGTCTGTGTGGGGAGATTGCAGCTGAAGGGGCATTGTGGTACGGGGAGACCTCTGGGTGGCTGGGCAGGGGGCACCCTAGTCAGGTTGGTGGGTTGTGGAGGTTTGGGGTTTTCGGGGGTGGTGGTTCTGATGTGCCCATCCCTGAGGCTATGGGTCCTGGAGGTGGGTATCGCTGGGGGCCTGGTGGCTGCAGAACAGTGAGGGTGGGTGTCTCTTGAGGAGGCGGGACAGAGGGTTAGAGGGAGCCTGGTTCTGTGCCAGGGGCTCTGTCTGTGCTTCCCCCGCTGGTTCCTGGTTTTGTTGCCATGCCCAGTGCACAGAGCTGGGGGAGGGGATCCCTGGCACTAGGTGAGGGCATGCCAGGGAAGCAGAGTGATGGGTCGCACTGTGAAGCATCAGGGGGTCACACTGGGCAGAGGAAGGGGTCCCAGGCAAATGTCAGGGTAGATCGTTCTGGAGGGTGGGGAAGTTCCTAGGCAGGCAGTGAGGGACTGAGTTCCCAGTGTGGGGGGGGTCCCTTGACGGGGTCCCTGGCTGCTGGGGGCTCTTGGTGGGGGGAACCCTTTGGGATTCCCAACCTGGCAATCATGGTGTGGTGGGGGTTCTCTGGCCGGTGGGGCTTTGAGGGGTATCTGGGGTCCCTGGCCTGGGACTCTGGGGGCTGCGTCCCAGGGAATATCTGATGGGATCCTGGCTGGGGGGTGTCTGGAGCCCCTGGCTGGGGGGTCTGGGCTCTGGGTACTAGGGGGTGTCTGGGAGCAGCTGCTAACCATGATCCTTCTCTCTGGTCAACTTGTACCATAGTCCTGGCTCCTAGTCACCAGGTCACCAAGTCCATTCCCCAGTCACGTGCCCTGTCACTGTGATAACTTTCTGTCCACTTAGCAAACACTGTTAGTGTGAAATCACAGAATTTACTTTTCTCCTCTTTTGAAAACTGCAAGAACTTTCGGTTCCGTTTGGAAAATTTTTGCCCCCAGTCCTTGTCCTACATCTGCGGGGGTGAGGGAGGTGGGAAGGGAGTCAGCACTGCCACACGATCGTCTTTTCCACAGCGTTCTGAACTCATTCTTTCTGAAATCCGGTGTCATTTAGACCGTTATTAATCCAGAGTCACTGTATGGAAAGACAAGGAGTGATTCCAGATGGACAGTGGGTCAAATGAGATCAGCCATTCTCCCTGTTAGGAGGGGCTCCCATTAGCTGCTCTCCCTAGAGAGCTAAAGCAGGGAAGCTGCTCATACACTCTGTCCCTCTCTGCTCAGGATATTGGGGTTCAGCTTCCTGGGTCAGATGCTGCAGCCTCCACTGTGATCTGGGAGACCAGGCTTGGGAGCTGCTGCTCCCCCAGTGGGGCTCTGTGCTGGGAGGTGACCTTAATTAAAGCTTCTTCTCTGCCCGGCCCAGGGGATGACATTCTGCAGCTGGTCCTAGCCTCCTAGGGCAGTCTTGGGCCCTCTTACTACTAAATTCTGAGCCAGAGTCTCCAGGTAACTGAAAGACCTCAGGGATTGTCCTAGGGTGTGGCAAGAAAGTGACTCTGCACAAACCACACCACCTCATTTCTCCTCCCATTAGCGGTTGCCAGGAGGAAATCCAGCCATGGGAGAGCAAAGCCCCCAGGAATGGGACTGTCCCAGCCAGAGGGGCAGGGAGAGAGGACAGGGGAAGGAGAGACTGAAAGGGGCAGTGGGAGAAATGAATGTGGGGGAGAGATTTCCAGCTCTCTAGTCCACCCAGACACATGTATTGCTGCATCCTGGGGCACAACCACTTTCCAGTGAATAAAACAAGGATCAGACAGAGCAAAAGCCAGTTCCTGACTCCATATTCCCCCTGCTGGGGTGTGGCTGCCGTGGGGTCAGTGTCTGAGGGAATCCCCCAGAGTGACTCCTTTGGTTCTGCTCTTTTCTAGCCTTGTGTTCAGAGAAGGGGTGAGGGGAGAGAGAAGGGAGGTTAAAAATGTGTCTGTGGACTTAGCCTGGCAGGAGGGGCCAGGTCTAAATTGTAATAAACAGATTGAGCATTTCCCAGCATGACAGAATCTAGGGTGTCTGTCTGCAGGGAAAGGGCCTGGAGGAATTGTGATGTGAAATGAACTAAAACCGGTTGTGAAACGCCCACAACTGCCCTTCTCCCCCAGACAGGCTGCAGAATGTTTTGCTCCAGCTCATCCCAGCCTGGCGTGGGACAGGGAAGAGAAATGGCTGCAGTGGAGTCAGTCCAGGTAGAGATTATCGGGGGGTTGCTGGTGGGTTCCTGCTGGAGGAAAGGGAGAGCAAATACACCAGAGGTGGGAAGGTTTGCAGAGTCTGGTTTGGAGGTTGGAGCGGGGCAGGAAATTCACAGCGTGGGGGAAAGAAGGAGGAGGCCAGGGTGTGGCAGACCTGCTGGGAGTTATTTACTAAGTGGCCTAGATTCTAGGAACAGACCCAGGAGGTTTGAAGGTGGAAATGCCCTAATTTGTGAAGAGAGAAAATAACCCACCTACATGGAGCTAGTCAAACTGACCAGACTCCTAGTGCTGGAGCCTGACCTCATTAACCATCAGCTGCTGTGAGATATAAAGGGGACACCCATGAGTCAGGCTTATTGGAGCTGCCTCTCCCTTCATATCCCGCTCCTCACAATGAGGAGGGTGTTGGGCATCCTACCAGCGAGCTCTCCCTGGACCCTGCTAGGGGCTCCATCTCCTGTATCAGTCAGTGGCTAGTAGGGGGGTGATGGATATGCTAGGAGAGATAAGGGGCTCTCTCTTCATCCCCTCACCCTGGCATTTGCTGGATACTCTGAGCCAGGTAGAGGTGGGACTCTCCTGACTATGATCCACCCAGAGCTTCCATTTGATTCACTCTTCTCTGCCACAAATAGTGGGGCTGTGAGTGGGGCAGGAAGTCCTTAGTGTTGGACTCTTACTCTTTCAGGGGCTGGTGACCTTCAAGGAGATGGCTATGTATTTCACCAGGGAAGAGTGGGCTCTGCTGGACCCCACTCAGAGAGCCCTCTACTGGGATGTCATGCAGGAGAACTATGAGACTGTGACCTCGCTGGATAAGGGTTCCTGTCCCTTCTGTTCTTGGAAGGGGAAATGAAGAGTGAAGGTTCACGCCACCCCCACAATGCCATCTGTACCCTGTCCTGTTTCAGCATCACCCCAATAGGCCAGTGACACACATAATACCAGAGACCCTCCTCTGCTGCAGAACACTTTGGGAACAGAGCACAGGAGCCGTATTGCACAGTGTCAAATATCTCCTGTTTGCTCAAGTGAAACTGGGGGTTAAGTCTGGCATAACTGTCCCTTACCCCTAATCATTTTTGTTGCCCTTTTCTGAACCTTTTCCAATTCCAATATTTCTATTTTTGAGATGGGGTGACGTGCATGCAGTATTCAAGATGTGGGTGTATCATGGATTTATTTGCTGTTTTTACAAATATGATCTATGAGATATTCTGTCATATCAATCACTTTCTTAATTATTTCCTACATTGTTCACTTTTTTTCACTGCTGCTGCACATTGAGTGGATGTTTTCAGAGAACTATCCACAGTGACTCCAAGATCACTCTCTTGAGTGGAAACAACTAATTTAGACCCCATCATTTTGTAGGTATAGTTGGGATTGTGTTTTCCAATGGGCTGCACTATGTGCTATCCTGTCATCTAGTACTGCTAAGATCCTGGATTCAGTAATATCCCTGCCCTTCCTGTTCCTTTTCTCCACCGAACCCCGCCAGCCCATGCTTCCTGTTCCCAGCTTCCCCAGGAGTCTCGCACTGTCTCTGAACCTCTCTGTCAGCAAGAAGCAGTGCCAGGGACACTTGCCCTCTGTCTGGAGTCTTCGATTTCTGGGACATGGATTTACTTTCTCTGTGTTGTAAGAGGCTCTGTCATAATGAGTGTCTGTGATGTTACCCAGAGTACAATCTGGACTGTTAAATAGCTGTACCTCAGTCCTCCAGCATGGGGTGCCTTTTCCAGTGTTTTCCCGCGAGAACAGCCCCTCTTGGCCAATTAACACACAGTCTCCAGCATGTAACTCACTCCCAGCTACACAGTATTGAGTGCTGCTAGACAGCCACTCATGAATTACACCTCAGGAGAAAACAGCAAATTCTCAAGTGCCCAACTTTCCCCCAGAAATGTGCATCTTGCACTGTCCAGCACGCTACTGAACGACCCAAGCTCATATGAAGTCTGTCATTTCATCAGCGGAAAATGACATGCACCAGCTTGTTATCCCAAACAGAGTTTCCAACACACTTCAATCCACACATACTGGTTAGATGAACAATAAACTAAGATTGTTAACTACCAAAAACTAAAACTAGGCCCAGTCCATGAAAGGGGCACTCCCAGGAGAGACTGTACAAAGGCTGGAACATGAAACACCTTTAAAACCTGAGATAGCTGCCTTGGGGACAATGACAGGGAGAATCCCCCAAAGTGACTCCTTTGTTTCTGCTCTTCTCTGGCCTCCGCTTGTTTCTTCCAACGTGGAGTACTTTGCACTTGTCTCTACTGAATTTGATCCTATTTACTTCAGATCATTTCTCCCGTTTGTCCAGTTCATTTTGAATTTTAATCCAATCCTCCAAAGCACTTACAACCCCTCCCAGCTTGGTGTTGTCCACAAACTTGATACGTGTAAGAGAGAGACTGTTACTGGGAGGGTTTCCCCATGTGTCAGAGGGTTATACCCTGGTGGGAGGGGGCTATGCCTGTACTGGAATAAGGTCACTCTGTGCTTCACAGTGTGCTAGAACCTAGAATGTGCATTAGCAGGGGAAAAGCTGGGGGGAATCGGCTTGGGGAATGGACAAAAGCCTAGTCTGAATTCTCACACCTTGCCCTTTTCACCCCGGCAGGCCAGAGAATAACATCCATGTTTCGCTGCAGATCATCTCGTCCTCCCAGGGGCAAGGAAATGGCTGCAATGGAGCTGGCTCAGGTAAGAGATTATCAGGGTGGCGGGCTCTGCTTGGAGGTTGAGGAGCAGTAAATGCATAAGAGGGTGGGAATTGCTAGAGGTGGTGGGAAGCAGGAAATATCTCGGGTGGAGAAAGGGAGGGGACAGCATGTGACAAACCTGCTGAGACTTGTGTAGTGTAGGGCGTGATGGGTTGTCACCCCCAGGAGGCAGTTTGTGGAGCTTCTGGGAACTGCTGTGTCCTCTAACCCTCACGCTGGGCTGGCCCTTCTCACACTGCTTTGCTGGAGATTTTGCCAGCCCCTCCAGGGCCTGTTATCACCCAACACAACAGCAGGTGGCGCCATGCAGCCAACTAAGCTACCTGAGTGCGTTACCTAAGCCACTCAAGGACAGATAGAAGACAAGAGCCAATTTCCCACTCCCCAACCTTGCACACTTGCTGTAGTATAAATCCAGAATGATACCATCTTATAGTGCACAGGGATCTCTACAATACAAGCTCATTAATGTAGTTCCCCTTCCCCTCGATATGGGACAGATGTGCACAACAAGCTGAGATTTTCCCCAGACACTTCACTCAAAATACGCTGGTTAAGATAAAGCATCAAACAAGTTTATTAACTGCAGAAAGATAGATTAAGTGATTATAAGTTATAACAAACAGATCAAAGCAGATTATTTAGCAAATAACCAAAACTCAGACTAAGCCTAACATACTAGATGGATAGAATTTGAATTAGCCATTTCTCACCCTGACTGATGGTACAAGCAGTCCCCCAAGTTTCCATACACAAGCTAGAAATCTCTTGATCCTGGGAGCAGCACTTCCCCCACATCCGTTTTTGTTTCTCAGGTGTTTCCAGAAGTTCTCTTGTGTGGAGAATGAGGCCAAGAGATGATGTCACACCCCACCTTATGTAGCTTTTCCATATGGTGGGAACCTTTTGTTCCAAACTCAGTTCCTAGTCCAGTTTGTGGAAAAATACAGGTACTAAAATGGAGTTTAGTGTCATGTGGTCTGGTCACAGGCCCTGCTGAGTCATAGTAGCCATGACTCATAGGCTGGCTGAAACATTCACAGGAAGGCTAAGCTCTTCCACAGTCCATTGTCTTTGTTGAGCCATCAGCACTGTCTGGCTTCTTCACTGTTGTACCTGAAAGGCTCATTGTGGGTGTTACCCAGAGTAAGCACATTTGAAATACAGATACAGAGTCAATATCCATAACTTCAGATACGAACATGATATGTGCACACAAATAGGATAATCATATTCAGCAAATCAGAACTTTTCCAGTGACACCACACATGATGCATCTTCTACAAAATAGATCATAATTATCTCCTAATCATATTATAATCATACCACTATGATGAATATGGGGGTGTAGTGTCAGATAGGTCCTAATTTCAAGGCACAGGAGTTGGGAATGGAACTTCCCCTCTTTGTGGAACAGGAAATAACCCTCCAGCCAGGCTGGGACAACTTCCCAGACTCTCAGCGATGGAGCCTGAATCTACTGACATTTCATTAATTACCACCAACCCCAATCTTTGTGGCAACTGTAAACTTTATCAGTGATGATTTTGTACTCTCTTCTAAGTCATGGATAAGAATGTTAAATTGCACAGGGCCAAGAACCAATCTCTGCAGGAACCTGCTAGAAAGAAATCCACTCGATCATGGTTCCCCATTTACTATCAGAGTTTTTAATCTATTTAATGTATGCCGTGTTTATTTTGTATCATTCTAGTTTTTTTTAGTAAAAATATTGTGCTAATCAAGTCATGTCCCTTATGGAAGTTTAGGTATATTACATCAATACTATTAGCTGCAACCAAACTTTTGATCTCATCCAATAAGGATATCCCGTTAGTTTGATATTCTCTATTTTCTCTAAACCTTTGTTAATGGGCACTACAATTCTGACCTTCTAACTTCTATTCTTTATGATTGACTTCCCCTTTCTTCCATATATTTTATTTGGAGAGTGCTTGGATTCCTACCAGGGAGCCACTATCAGGGTCCAGAGACAGCCCCATCTCCTATATTAAGCTCTGGCTAGTAGCTATGTGATAAATGTCAAGACCCTGCTTCTGTCTGTCAGATGGGAGACACAAAGGTTCTCTCTTTCTACCCTCTGATGCCTCCTGGCTGCTGTAAGCAAGGTGGAGTGGGACTCTGTTAACATGTGCCTCCCGGAGCTTCCATTTCCCTGGTGCTGCTGTTCCGTGAATAGTGGGGTTGTGAGTGGGTCAGCAGGTACTGAGTATTGGACTCCTGCTCTTTCAGGGGCCGGTGACCTTCGAGGAGGTGGCTGTGTATTTCTCCAGGGAAGAGGGGACTCTGCTGGACCCCACTCCGAGAGCCCTCTACAGAGATGTCATGCAGGGGAACTATGAGACGATGGTCTTGCTGGGTAAGGATTCCTGTCCCTTCTGTTCTTGGAAGGGGAAATGAAGAGTGAAGGTTCATGCCACCCCCACAATGCCATCTGTACCCTGTCCTGTTTCAGCATCACCCCAATAGGCCAGTAACATACATACTACCAGAGACCCTCCTCTGCTGCAGAACACTTTGGGAACAGAGCACAGGAGCAGCATCACACAATGTCAAATAACTCCTCTTTACTCAAGTAAAACTGGGGTTAGGTCCAGCATAATGAACAGAAGCTTCCTACCCCCAACCTTCTGTCAAACCCTGAGCCTTCTCTACCCAAACCAGAATGTGCTTGGGGTGTAACAAGCAGGCGGCTGGAGTCAGAGCTGCCAGTCCAGGGTTACTTATCATACAGACACTCAGTGCGTCCTTGAACGCTGGCTGGGAGTATCCAGACAGGGGAGCTCCAGCAGCAGAACACTGAATCTCACCCAGGATTAAAGATGACACAGCTCCTCGCTGATCTGGATTGCACCCCAGCATGTGAAAATGGCCTAGGTTGGTAGTGACATTTCTTGAGACATGGAGAGTCTTGCTCCCATATCACCAGGTGTAATAAAAATAACAGGAAAGGCCAAATATGGAAAACTGATTGTTCAGCTTGCTTTTGACCTGCATCATATTTTGCAATATATTCCAAATAAGGAAATTAACGTGCAATGTATGTGTCATTGTTTGTGGTTTTAAGCTGTAAAAGGCTTGTGTGATTTTTAGCTCAGGAACAGTATTCCAACAGCTGTCGCCCCCTGCGTGCTTGTAACCAAGAAAAGAGCCTCAGGCTGAGCTGATTCAAATATTAATCCTGTGGTCGTTTTCCACAACAGCCTCAATAGGTCCCTGTGATGGAATGTAAGGCTACATCTAGACTACCCACCGTATCGGCGGGTTAAAATCGATTGCTCGGGGATCGATATATGGCGTCTCATCTAGACGCCATATATCGATCCCCGAGCGCGCTTATATCGAATCCGGAATGACACCAACCCCAACGGAGTTGCTGATTTGACAGAGGGAGCCGCGGACATCGATCCAGCGCGGTGAGGATGGGTGAGTAATCCGATCTTAGATATTCGACTTCAGTTACGTTATTCACGTAGCTGAATTTGCGTATCTAAGATCGATTTCCCCCCGTAGTGTAGACCAGCCCTTAATGTCTTCACACCTTCCCCCTGCAGGAGAATGGCTGTTTGACCAGCTGTTTGCCTTGCTGTCTCTGAGGAACTGGTCTGTGGGTGTTCCCCAGAACTGTAACTTTTTCAGTAATATCATACTGTAAAATCTCACAATTTTACATACAGTGTTACTACACATTTTAACAGGAGGATAATATTCAGTAGGTTATGCGTTTTCTAATGATACCTCACAAGCCATTTTCCACTAGCAGGGTCTTCTCTGTTCACAGAATTTCTGATAGTTTGATGTCTGCTGGCACTGTCCCACCACCTGGGCTCCCTCTCACACATGTGATGCTGAGACAAGCTGTGAATCTCTGGCAGATATTGCACTTACACAGACATCCGTAGGTAGGGACACAGCCAACTGAATTACATGAATGCTTCTGCAGCCACTCATAACACTAATGATAGAAAGTCGCCCCCCCTACAGCTCTGCAGCCTTGCACCCCTGGATCATACCATCTTGCCTTAATCAGAAGCCTGATCAGTGTGAGTTTATTACACAGGGTCCACCCCTCCCTCACTGTGAATAGTACATGAACCAGCCTTGTAATGGAGCTGAGATTCCCCAAGAACTTCAAGCAAAATACACCAGTTTAAGTAGAGCATAAAACAGATTTATTAACTACAGAAAGATGGAGTTTTAAGGATTATAAGTGGTAGGAATAAAAGATCAAAGTAAATTACCATGGAAATTAAAGATAAATTCACAATCTAAACTTTACACCTTATTACACTAGGGCGTAGTTCAGTTATGCACACAGGAAGGCTTAATGCTCGAGCTGCTGCACATGCTGGGCAGGCTTAAGGTCGGGCTCCCCATGGCAGGAGAGAAGAAGACTCGGCCCCTGGAGGGGCAGGCTGGGGCTTCCTGGATCCCATTTGCTCACAGCCAGCGCCCTGCCACCACTCCCAAGTCATCCATGGCGCCCCCAGGTCGGCCAGAATGGAGCAGCAGTTTTCACTGCACTACGTCCACTTATGGCTTACAGGCAACTCCCAGACTCACCACAGTCCACCATCTCGGCCAGAAAGGAGCCCACTCAGCCTCACCATTGCTGCTTTTCCTTCCCCCCAGAACCCCGCTTCTCCTGGGCTGCAAGTAGCCATCCCTGGGATGCCAACAGGCAGCCACAGGGGTCTGTCTCTCAGCAGCCAACCGCACCTCCATGGGTTCAGCCCTCAGAAGGGCAGGTGGGGGTTTCCTGGATCCCAGTTGCTCACAGCCAGCCCAGCCTCCACCTCTAAAACCATCAGTCATGCCCCCAGGTTGGCCATAAAGGAGCCGCCATTCTCCACTTGGACTCAGCTTTGCTTGTTTTCCTTTCACACAGAACCTCCCTTCTTCTCCTGGGCTGCAAGTAGCCACTCCTGGGAAGCCAAGAGGCAGGCACAGGATTCTACCTCCCAGCAGCCAACCACACCTCCCCAGGCTTTGCAGAATGAAGGGTGGTGCTCTACTAACCCCACTTAGCCGCACAGCTTCTTCCCTGCCTTCCTCAGCTCAACTTTCCTCTATTGCCCCATTCCTGCCTCACTTCCTCCTTTGGCCAGTCACGCAAAGGAGCCCAGCAGGAAGTGAGAGCCTCTATAGGCCAACCTCCAACAGCAGAGGTGGCCAAGCCACAAGCCTCCAAATGGTGACTGGCCTAACTACTCTAGGTTCTCCAGCCTGACACCAAGGTGCTTTCTCCACTGCTGTCAGCATCCTCTGTCATGCAGGGGTTGGAGATATCCCAGGGACAGGCCAATAGGAGGAGTGCCCTTTCTGAATTACAAGGGGAATCTGGGAAAAGGAAGCCAGCATATTTCTGCCTGGTTTTGAACCAGAGACTTTTTGCATATTAGGCAAATGTGATAACCACTACACTACAGAAACTCCAGCTACTGGGTTGTTGCTCACTCTGGCACAGACTGATGGACAAATCTAGAGAATGTGGTGGTAGCCCCTCGATAGGTCAGCTGGCAGGGCAGAGGACTGGAGCCAGCACTCAGGAAGTCGTCCTTACCTCGCCCGTGTGACTCCAGCTTGAGGGAGAGCTTCTTTTTCTTCTCCTTGCTGACAAAGAGCAAGAGAAGAATGAAAGGTCAGGTGGGCCAACTCGGTGCAGAAGCCCATGCTGTCTTTTCCTGCTGCATAGCCTGAAATGAGGGACTCGTGGCAGTTAAAGGAACTGCTGCACTCTCAGAAAACATCCCGCCCGTGCATAAAGGAGGATAGAAGAGCCTGTTAGTCTAGCACGCTCCCAACTGAATTGTTTCAGCAGCTGCTAGGTTTCTTTTTGGCCTGTTACTTTTCTGTCTAGATGTTGTTGTCAGCTATGGCACAGAAAAAGGACGTCATTGCGAGCTGCCCATAAAGATAAGATTAACTTTTGCCTTCCTTGCTCGGCTTTACTTGCTTCCTCACCCTATTCCTGCCTTAGTTCCTGTGTTACCTGAAGGCAACGGGGGCCCAGCAGTACGAAGAGGAAGTTAGACAGCTAGACCCTGGTGGCAAAAGTTCTACCACCGCTTGCCACCCCACTCTCTTCTCCCAGCTTCACATATTGACCGCCAGGGACTTGGTGCCCAGCAGCGCAACGGAAGGCAGTGGACAGAGCCACCCTCGCCTTGAAGCTCTGGCTCATTAAACCGTATCTTCAGTCGCTGATGGCCAATGAGAGACGAACAGCGCTTGCTATTTTAGCACTTGAAAATGCCATTGGTTAGTCACTGGATCTCTTTAATGCTGTTACATAACAAATGAAAATAGAATCTCAGTGTGACATTCTGTACCTTTGGGGGAGTGTGCTGTAACCCCCATATTCCTCATTTTCATATAATCGTGATCTTATATACAGAGCATGCCTTGTAAGGTATCAGGGGAAAGGATATGATCTGCTGAAAGTCATTTCTCTACCCATAGATGTTTACCATTCATGCATATGAAGTTATGAGAATTGTGCAGTGTGGTTATCACTATGCTGTAAGGTGGGGGAGTCAGCCAAATATTAGCTCCCCAGTGACAACAGCAAGGAAAGTAACCAACACCCGGACAGGGTGTCAAACAACCCATCAACAGCCATTGTTCAGCAAGGGAGCTACAGTGCAATCACTTACCTGCAAGAGGACACCCCAGGGGAATTGCTCAGACTTGCTTGGAGAGACGCAGTGATGCTCACCTGACTCTGAAGGGGGAGCAAAGCCAAGAGGGAAGAAGGGACATGATAAAAGCAGAGACATTTGCCATGCTTTGTCTCTGTCGTCCATCTACATCTACAGACACCGCCACACCAAGCAACTGAAGTGCTGACGAAAGGGGAGAGCCTGGCTGAAAAGCCACCAGCCGGCCTGTGGTAAGAAGCATCTAAGTTTGTAAGGGCATTGAAAGGGTTAAGATCAGCTTAGAGTGCATTTTGCTTTTATTTCACAAAAACAACGAGGAGTCCGGTGACACCTTAAGAACTAACAGATTTATTTGGACACAAGCATTCGTAGGTAAAAAGCCCTCTTCTTCAGATGCATGGAGTGAAAATTGCAGATAGAGGCATAAATATATATTGGAACATGATGTAAAGGGAGTTACCATACAAGGGGAGAACCAGAT
>NC_066624.1:48987482-49044729 GCF_025201925.1 Gopherus flavomarginatus
CTTCAGGTAACACAGGAACTAAGGCAGGAATAGGGTGAGGAAGCAAGTAAAGCCGAGCAAGGAAGGCAAAAGTTAATCTTATTTTCATGGGCAGCTAGCAATGATGTCCTTTTTCTATGCCACAGCTGACAACAACATCCCAGACAGAAAAGTTACAGGCCAAAAAGAAACCTAGCAGCTGTTGAAACAGTTCAGTTGGGAGCGTGCTAGACAAACAGGATCTTCTATCCTCCTTTATGCACGGGCGGGATGTTTTCTGAGAGTGCAGCAGTTCCTTTATCTGCCACGAGTCCCTCATTTCAGGCTATGCAGCAGGAAAAGACAGCATGGGCTTCTGCACCGAGTTGGCCCACCTGACCTTTCATTCTTCTCTTGCTCTTTGTCAGCAAGGAGAAGAAAAAGAAGCTCTCCCTCAAGCTGGAGTCACACGGGCGAGGTAAGGACGACTTCCTGAGTGCCGGCTCCAGTCCTCTGCCCTGCCAGCTGACCTATCGAGGGGCTACCGCCACATTCTCTAGATTTGTCCATCGGTCTGTGCCAGAGTGAGCAACAACCCATAGGTCGAGTTTCTGTATTGTAGTGGTTATTACATTTGCCTAACACGCAAAAGGTCCCTGGTTCAAAACCAGGCAGAAATATGCTGGCTTCCTTTTCCCAGATCCCCTTGTTGTTCAGAATGGGCACTCCTCCTATTGGCCTGTTCCTGGGATAACTCCAACCCCTGCATGATAGAGGATGCTGACAGCAGTGGAGAAAGCACCTTGGTGTCAGGCTGTAGAACGTACAGTAGTTAGGCCAGTCACCATTTGGAGGCTTGTGGCTTGGCCACCTCTGCTGTTGGAGGTTGGCCTATAGAGGCTCTCACTTCCTGCTGGGCTCCTTTGCGTGACTGGCCAAAGGAGGAAGTGAGGCAGGAATGGGGCAATAGAGGAAAGTTGAGCTGAGGAAGGCAGGGAAGAAGCTGTGGGGTTAGTAGAGCACCACCCTTCATTTTGCAAAGCCTGGGGAGGTGTGGTTGGCTGCTGGGAGGTAGAATCCTGTGCCTGCCTCTTGGCTTCCCAGGAGTGGCTACTTGCAGCTCAGGAGAAGAAGGGAGGTTCTGGGTGAAAGGAAAACAAGCAAAGCTGAGTCCAAGTGGAGAATGGCGGCTCCTTTATGGCCAACCTGGAGGCATGACTGATGGTTTTAGAGGTGGAGACTGGGCTGGCTGTGAGCAACTGGGATCCAGGAAACCCCCACCTGCCCTTCTGAGGGCTGAACCCATGGATGTGCGGTTGGCTGCTGGGAGACAGACCCCTGTGGCTGCCTGTTCGCATCCCAGGGATGGCTACTTGCATCCCAGGAGAAGCGGGGTTCTGGGGAAAAGGAAAAGCAGCAATGGTGAGGCTGAGTGGGCTCCTTTCTGCCCGAGATGGTGGACTGTGGTGAGTCTGGGAGTTGCCTGTAAGCCATAAGTGGACGTAGTGCAGTGAAAACTGCTGCTCCATTCTGGCCGACCTGGGGGAGCCATGGATGACTTGGGAGTGGGGGCAGGGCGCTGGCTGTGAGCAAATGGGATCCAGAAAGCCCCAGCCTGCCCCTCCAGGGGCCGAGTCTTTTTCTCTCCTGCCATGAGGAGCCCGACCTTAAGCCTGCCCAGCATGTGCAGCAGCTCGAGCATTAAGCCTTCCTGTGTGCATAACTGAACTACGCCCTAGTGTAATAAGGTGTAAAGTTTAGACTGTGAATTTATATTTAATTTCCATGGTAATTTACTTTGATCTTTTATTCCTACCACTTATAATCCTTAAAACTCCATCTTTCTGTAATTAATAAATCTGTTTTATGCTCTACTTAAACTGGTGTATTTTGTTTGAAGTTCTTGGGAAATCTCAGCTCCATTACAAGGCTGGTTCATGTATTATTCACAGTGAGGGAGGGATGGACCCTGTGTAATAAACTCACACTGATCAGGCTTCTGATTAAGGCAAGATGGTATGATCCAGGGGTGCAAGGCTGCAGAGCTGTAGGGGGGGCGACTTTCTATCATTAGTTCTTTGAGTGGCTGCAGAAGCATTCATGTAATTTAGTTGGCTGTGTCCCTACCTACGGATGTCTGTGTAAGTGCAATATCTGCCACAGATTCACAGCTTGTCTCAGCATCACATGTGTGAGAGGGAGCCCAGGTGGTGGGACAAAGGGCTCAGGGTTCCCACTGTTCAGTTGCATCCCATAGATCCCATCACAGACTTTCAACAACCACAGCGGGTGCTCACTGAGCCAGAGAGAGAGAGAGATGCCAAAATAGTGATCTCCAGTGCCAGCAGACATCAAACTATCAGAAATTCTGTGAACAGAGAAGACCCTGCTAGTGGAAAATACCTTAGAAAAAGGCCCTTCTGTCCCCAGCTGTGGTCGTACAGTGCTCAGTGCTCTGCGTTGTGGCCTCAAGAGTCATGGATGCAAGTTGAGTTACAATGACCTTTTCCTTGTCTCCACATTTCTTAGGTGCCTCTTCCAACACTTGTCAGAAAAAATGACCGGTTTCTTTTGGAAGCATTTGCACTGCAAGGCAGAGGCAGTCTTCTCTGCTTCTTCAAAAGATTGACCAAAAAGTGGGAGGAGTGGACAGATTTGTCCACGCACCACTGGGTGCTGCATCTCTAACCTCTACTTTACCTGGCAAGTGCCTCTGGGACTTTTCTCCCAGCTGCTCCATTTTTCATCAGTGACAATCAAAAGGAAGATGACATGACATCTGTGTGTGGACATCCCCAGCGAATCACAAGGACGTGTGGTGCAGGCTTTTGTGTTGCAGCAATTGCAGTCAAAGCAACCACCATGCCAATGCCAGTCACAGCAGCCTTTTCATCAACTCCAGGCTTGTGATTTGATTCTTTCCAATGTTTCTCTCCAAAGAAGCCTTTTCCTTAGCAAGCAATGACTTGGATACCAAGGGAGGTCTCTTCTGTTTCCTAGAAAGACACAGGAAAATGTGAGCAGAGGAGACAAAACCCGTAGAACAAGGTACTACTGGGAGTTGAAGACAGGATCGCTTGTTTACTAGACATGTGCTTCAGCCACCAAATCCATGGTGCCTGCCTTGAGAAAATACTTGAAACTGTTCCCTTTGATGGTCCAGGACAACACCTGCAAATTCCAAACTACAGACATTCCCCATTTCCCTCAAGACTTGCACGGAAGAACTGGCAGGCCAAGCCAGGATCTTCTGGTTACTAGGAAGACACTTCAGCCAGCTCTTCCCAAAGATCACTATCTAAAGACATTTAAACAGCCTCTGTAGATGTTCACTGACAAAGAGATGCCAAAATAGAGTTCTCCACTGCCTGCAGCCATCACACTACCAGGAGTTCTGCGCACAGAGAGGCCCCAGCTGGTGGAAAAGGCTTTGGTAAAGACTCTTCTGACACCAGCCTGTGCTCATATACTGTTTAGCACTTTGTGTTGTGACTTCAGCATCCACAGATGCCAGTTGAGTTGGGGGACATTTTTCCTGTCTCCACATTTGTCTAATGGCTCCTTTCAACACTTGCCACCAAAAAGACTTGTTTCTTTTGCAAGCAATGTGCAGCTAGGCAAAGGCAGTCTTCTCCATTTCCTCAGAAGATCACCAAGTTGTGGGGAGAGAAGACACATTCAGCCAAGCTGGATGCTGAATCTCCTCTTTGTTCAGCAGGTGTCTGTGAAGGACATAAATCTCCACCATGTAGAGGGCAAGAATAGGAGTTTATTACACACAGAACTGGCAGAGTGTCACCTTGCTTATTAGGCTCAGAGACACTGTTAATTGATTACAATAGAATATATCGATTTTCCATGGGTGGGGGAAAGAGACGGGGTTGGGAGTTCCAAACTCTGGGATAGGTTTTGCAGCAAGACATGATAAGCACAGTAGCCAAAGGTTAACAGCTTACATAATGTCTCCACCCATGGTCTCAAGTTAGCAAGTTAACATTTCATGAATACTTTGATAAAATGTTATTAGTATAAAATATCTATGCTGAATTCTGATTTGAGGTCCATAGGAAAGGAGCAACTCCTTTGATTGTCCTCCAGGTACATTCCTAGGGTTTAAGGTAAAGAAACAGTGAAAGTATATGGCAATAAAGATTGTTTTCTGTGTGTCTTAAGGCAAGGCACTGGTCCCTGGGAAGGGAGGTGGAAGGATGCCATATCTTATATTGACATCTGCCAACTTTTCATAAACTCAAGGTTGGATCTCTGGGAAGAACGTCTTCCTACAGAAGAGACTTACACAATAGGAACAGGGATTCTTTGTTCATTCTGCAACTCTGAATAAGATACAATTCTTTAGTTCTTAGCTCCAACACCTGGCAATTTGCTGACCAAGCCTATCTTAGCAAGCAAGGCTTTCTGTTTACCCAGCTTTCTTTTAGCTGGTCACGATTTGCTAGGCTTCTGGTCCCTTGATTATACTCTGGACTTTGGGTCTGGAAAAGAGCTGGCACAATCCATAGACCAGGTTCTTATATAATATGCACATGAATTTTAACCCTTCACATACAGTAATGGCAAAGTTCTTGGTTCAGGCTTGTAGCAGTAATGGAATAAACTGCAGGTTCAAATCAAGTCTCTGGAGTCCATCCACAGCTGGGATGGGTCATTCAGTCCCTTGTACAGAGATTCAGTTTGTAGCAAAGTCCCTTCAGAGGTATGAAGCAGGACTGAAGACAAGATGGAGACGAGGCATCAGCCTTTTAAAGTCTCTTGCCATGTTTTCCCTTGTTTTCTTTGACCCAAGGACACTCTATCCAGCACGTGGCATAGAAAAACCTTTGAGTTTTGTCCATAGGCATTTCCCTGCATACCTTATTGAGCCACAAGGCATATCTACCTTCTCTCAATGGGTTGATTGTAGAGCTGATGGTCCTTAATGGGCCATCAAGCAGGCTAGGCAGAACTGACACCAACTTGTCTGGCTGGGGTGTTCCTCGGAAGCATAGCACAAGTTTGAATACAGACAGCATAGAGCCAATATTCATAAAGTCAACTACAAAAATATTACACATCTAGAGATAGCATAATTATAATCAGCCAATCAGAACCTCTCCATAGACCCCTTTCACAACAACCTTTCTATCATATTGGCTGCAAATATAGAAGAGTGGTCACAATGGTGATCTATAAAGTTACAGATTATGTCAATAACATCACAGGAGGTGACACGGCATCAGTGAGACTGATATTGGAATACTGTCTCCAGTTTTGTTGTCCTCATTTGAAAAAGATACTGTGAAATTGGAGCTGGGGCAGCAAAAAGCCACCAAAATGTTCTGAGGGCTGGAGAAAAATGCCTTCTAGTGAGCTATTGAAAGAGCTCCATCTGTTTAGCTTATCAAAAGAAGATTGAAAGGTGACTTCACTGAAGTGTTGAAGTGCCTTAATGGAGAGAAAAGATTGGGTATTAAAGGGCTCTTGAATGGAGCAGAGAAAGACATAACAAGACCCAATAATTGGAAGGTGAAAAGAGACAAATTCATATTACAACTAAGCCCCAAATAGTCAACAGCGAGGATGATTCACCATAGGAACAAGCTACCAAGGAAAGTGGTGGAATCTCCATCCCCTGAAGTCATTCAATGAAAACTAGATGCCTTTCCCCCAGAAGTAGCTTTTGTGTCATGCAGGAGGTCTGTGATATGCAGGGGGTCAGATTAGATGCTGTAATGGTCTCTTCTGGCCAGAAAGTAGACTAATTTTACAGATACTAGTTTTCGGAAAAACTGAGTGTAGCATTGGGAGCAGCATCTGAAGTTTTACTGTCTAGCCAGCTTACTGCCTAGAACGAACGCTCCTTGAGTGGGGTGACCACAGGGAGTAGCTCAAACCTCCAAAGGGCCTGGCCAGGGAAATTGATGCTAGCCTTGGTACATGGACGCACAGCGCCGACTTAATGTGCTTAGTATGGGCCTGTGTCCTCGACTTTATACAATTTCCAGAGCGTTGCACTGTGGGTAACTGTCCCATAGTTCCCGCAGTCTCCCCTGCCCATTGGAATTCTGGGTTGAGATCTCAATGCCTGATGGGGCAAAAAGAGTGTCATGAGTGAGTCTGGGTAAATGTCATCACTCAATCCTCCCTCCATGAAAACAACAGCAGACAAACATTTTGCGCCCTTTTCCCTGGATTGCCCGGGCAGACGCCATAGCACAGCAACCATGGAGCCCGTTCAGCCTTTTTTCACTGTCACCGTATGTCTTCTTTATAGTGCTGACAGACGTGGTACTGCAGTGCTACACAGCAGCATCCCCTTGCTTTTTTTTGGGAACTCAGCCAAGAATTCAAATGGTTTTTGAGGAGTGCGGGAACTGTGGGATAGCTACAATCCTCAGTCGCCCCTCCCTCCATGAGCGTCCATTTCATTCTTTGACTTTCTGGTACGCTTGTCTCAGTTCCTTAAGTTTCAGACTGCGTTGAATCCCTATTGTGGCCTCTGTCCATCATAGCCTTGGAGATTTTTTCAAATGTTTTGGTATTACGTCTTTTGGAACGGAGTTCTGATAAAACAGATTCATCTCCCCATACAGAGATCAGCTTCAGTATCTCCCGAACAGTCCATGCTGGAGCTCTTTTTTGATTCTGGGACTGCATAGTCACCTGTGCTGATCAGCTCTCCACGCTGGGCAAACAGGAAATGAAATTCAAAAGATCACGGGGCTTTTCTTGTCTAACTGGCCAGTGCATCCGAGTTCAGATTGCTGTCCAGAGCAGTCACAATGGTGCACTGTGGGATAGCGCCCAGAGACCAATACCGTCAAATTGCAGCCACACGAACCCTATCAATATAAAGGGCTTCTTTGTGTGGACGGATGGAGGGTTAATGTGACATAAACTCGTAGTGTTGACCAGGCCAGAGAGAGCAGCAGGTTTCCCCTTTTGTTTCCTGCTTTCGTTTCCTTGACTAGTTTCTCCTCTGCACCAACTTGCTGTATTTGTTTGTCAGTCTCACTAGCTCAGTTGGTAAAGTATCAGACTTTTAATCTGAGGGTTCAAGTCCCTGGTCAGGTAATAAACTACTCATTATATCTTAAAAATCTGTCTTTCTGGAGTCTTCTTTGATGTTTTTTCTCTTCAGGATTTTGCCTTTTCTAAGAAGGGCCTTTGTGTGTGGGGGATTGAAGGGGCAACTTCCTGACAGCCCCTCTGTCCTTGCAGGCTGGAGGAATAAAGGCCTCTGGGCATATAGCATGTTCCTCCCCTGCACGCACACACACAAAATATCCCTATGGAATTAGAATCACCTGCTGCCTTCCCCTGTTCTGCCGGATCCCCAAATGAGGATACTCTTCAGCCTAAACCCATGTCCCCTCTTTGCCCAGTGCCCCTCAGTCCCAACCCTCAGTCCCTCCTATGCTCACTGCTCCTCACTCCCAACCAGAGCCTGCTCCTCTTCACCCTTCTCCTCTGTCCCAACCCACAACCCCCTCCTATTCCCAGTGCCCCTCAATCTCAACCCACAGCTCCTTCCTTCCCCCCAGCAGCAGGTGCTTCAGACCCCCTCAGGAAGATTTTCTTGCAAGGTTTCGTGTATGAGTCTTCATGTGGATTTTACAGTAGGTTGGGAATATGTTGGGTTGCTTGCCAAAATGATCACTTTTGGCTGGTGTTGGATTCCCAGTCTCCTTGTTATTGGGACAGGAGAAATAAAGGGTTGTTGTCCTTGTTGCGTGAATCGAGGGAAGCAGAACTGTGCTTGGCAGACCCAGATGGAGGGACTCACCCTCAATTCAATAGCACTTGCTAGGCAGGGGACATTGGTTCCAAAGCCAAGTGGGCTGGGGCCTGAGTCCTCATGCTAAAATTTATGTGTTAGACCAACTTTAGGACAGGGTGGCTGTGGAGGGGTGAGTGAGTCCCTAGACAACATAGTGAGTATGGTGCCTTCTTATTTTCCCCCTTTTCCACCCAGGATGGCAGATGAACTCTACAGAGGCACCTCTGGGCTTGCACTGACTAAGGACAAGAGCTGTGAATGGGGTGCAGAGAGGAGATGGCTCATGTTAAATGACTTTTGGTTGCTGGACTTACGAACCTTAGGGAGAAGGACACTGCCCAGCTTATTTGTGGGTGGGTCTTTTCCTCATAGTTTAGGTTTATGTGTTGGGGCTGCTGACATGACTTCTGCTAACCCTGGGCTTGCATTGCAATGTAGACGTACCCTGAGAGTGCAGCTATACTGAGATAAAATCCCTGTGGCCTGGCTGGCCTGGATGATCTGATTTGGGCTCCTGGGGCTCAGGTTGTGAGGCTAAAAACTGCAGTGTAGACATTTGGGCTCAAACTGGAGCCCAGGCTCGGAGACCCTCACCCCTTGTGGAGTCTCAGAGGCTGGGCTCAAGCCCAAGTGTCTACACTGTAATTTTATTACCCTGTCGCACAAGCCCCACAAGCCTGAATCAGCTGACCCAGGGTTTGAGAATAGTGACTTGGGTGTGCTAATGGCAGTGTAGACATAATGCTAGGCTATGTCCACACTGCAATGAAACATCCAGGGCTGCCCCATGCCAGCTCCAGCTCCTAGGGCTTGGGCCATGGGGTGGTAAATTTGCAGTGTAGACATCTCAGCTCAGGCTCAATACCGGGGTCTGGGACCCCACAAGGTTGGGAGGGAGCTTAGCAAGCAAAAAATGTAAAATGGCAGTGGAGTATTACCGTGGACTCAGTGGCATTTCTCCATTGGTCTGTCTGCTTTGGGGCAGGGACAATAACACGTCCTGCTGCTTTTGTTGTTTCAAAGGGCGGTTTAGGATTTTCATTCTCACACACTGGGCACAAAGCAGGACTCAACCCTCAGTGCAAATTAAATGAGCTGCCCACAGATTCTGGCAGCCACAATGAGCATTTGGTGCTAGAGCTCAGACCTGCCCCTGTCTCAGAGGGAGGGGGTCAGCTGCGAGGGGACTGGACCACTGTCCTATCAGCTCTTATCTCCCAAACTTTCAATAACTCTATTATCAGTGGCTCTGAGCATAATTTAAACTGTAAGAAAAACCACACTGGGCTAGACCGAAGGCCCATCTAGCTCTGAATCTTGTTTTCTGACAGTAACCAATACCATGTACCCCAAAAGCCACTCCCCTAGGGACCTGAACCCAAGATCTTCTGCTTACAAGGCAAGTGCTTTAGCCAGCTAAGCCATGGTGCTTGCATCTGGTGAAAACACAGTGTCTGACCACCTTCGGTCGGCAGCTCGTGGCTGGTGTACACACTGCAATGCCACATCTGGTGACAAAACTGCCCTCTTTTGGTGACAAAATAAAACCACTTCGATGAGAGGCTTTTTGCAGCAAACTTAAAGGGACAGAGTGCCAGTGTAGATGCTGCTGTTCATTATATAACCATAACTGGCCTCCTCCAGTATCCCATAATGCCTGCCGTGAACTCGCCTGCCCTGCATTCTGCTACAGAGCCATGGGACCCTCCCCTTTCATAGCTCCAGGAAGTTCTGACAGCTAAGCCTGCTGCTCTGCTCCGGCAGCCAGGAGCAAATCTCTGCCGTGGATGCTGCTCTTTCCTGCCCTGCAAACACAGAGCAGGTGGCAGGAGCTTCCTTACATGGGGGGCGATGGGGCATTGGCATCTGAACTGTGACAACCCCATGATACCCCTTCCTTCGAGGAAGCTTTTACCTTCTAAACAGGGACAGCTGTTTTCTAGTAAAATCACTACAAGGGAAGGAGAAAACTCAAAAGAGGTTCCTCCTGGCGCTCACGTCTGTGAACCCAAATACTCTCTCAGTCCTCAAAGAGAGACCTGGAGAAGGAGACTTGCTGAAGCAAAGCCCCAAGGGTCTCTGAGGTTTCCCTGGCCCCTCACCCCTGTCCTGCCTGGCTGATGTCAGCATCTCTCTGTGAGGTCACCACCTCCCCACCACCTTGGACCAATAGTCTGAGGTCCTGTAAAAGGCCTTTGTGATGTCACTGTCACACCCCTCCCTTGCTGTGCCAATGTCCAGCCCCTGGCCTGGACCTTTGGAGGTTTGAGCTACTCCCTGTGGATCACACCACTCAAGGAGTGTTCGTTCTAGGCAGCAAGCCAGCTAGACAGGAAAACATCAGACGCTGCTCCCAATGCTACACTCTGTTTTTCAGAAATTAGTCAACTTTATGGCCGGAAGAGACCATTAGAGCATCTAATCTGATCCCCTGCATATCACAGGCCTCCTGTATGACACAAGAGCTACTTTGGGGGCAAAAACATTCCAGAAAGGCATCTAGTCTTCATTAAATGACATCAGGAGATGGCGAATCCACCACTTTCCTTGGTAGCTTGTTCCTGTGGTGAATCATCCTCATTGCTGAATTTTTGCGCCCTATTTGTAATATGAATTTCTCTTTTCACTTTTCGGCCATTGGGTCTTGTTATGCCTTTCTCTGCTCGATTAAAGAGCCCTTTAATACCCAGTCTTTTCTCTCCCTGAAGGCACTTCAACACTTCAGTGAAGTCACCTTTCAATCTTCTTTTGATAAGCTAAACAGGTTGAGCTCTTTCACTACTCACTAGAAGGCATTTTTCTCCAGCCCTCAGAACATTTGGTGGCTCTTTGCTGCCCCAGCAGAGCAGTTTTCAGGGACCACTGGAGTGGTTCGTGGAATGGCTGGTGGAGTGGAGCGGCTCAGACTCCCTGCTTGCAAGAAGGGAAGTATTGCCTCCTAGAGGCACCCAGGGGGGTGATGTGTAATTGTCCCAGGTCACTGGGTGGGGGCTCGGGCCAGTTTTGTACTGTTTTATTGAAGCAGAACCCCTAGATAGTGAACCCAGCCCTTGTTTCTGCCAACTCAGTGGGGCAGAAGAGTTACAGGAATTTATCACACAACCCTCCCTGTTCCCATGGGGAGAATCTAGGGAAGGGGGAGTCATTCCTCACCTGTGCTCCCAGAGGAACTGCTAGGACTCCTTCCTGCCAGCTACTCACTCCTGGATTCACCCTCAGCTCCTGGGATCTTTCTGCTCCAAAGGCTCCAGAGGCCTGGGGTTGGGAGGGCGTCAGTGCACAGTCTGAAACACAAGGGAGGATTCTGGAATTGAAGGAAGGAGCAAAAAATGGAGAGGAAAGAAACAGAGAGAAAACGCCTCATCTCTCTCCCCTCCCTGTCCCAGCAAGAAATGTTACCAAGGATCAGCGTTAGGGGAAATGGTGCCCTAGGTAAAACTTAGACTTTGGCACTTCCCCATCGCCCCTAGACGATCCCCCTCTCCCTTTACCCCCTAGCTCCGACACTCCCAACCCTTGTGCCTCATTCACCCCACCTCCTGCCCCCTCCTGTAACCTAACCCCTACACTGTGTCCCCTTTGCCCTTAATTCCCATACTCTCCTCTTGTGGAGGTCGAGGGGGCTCAGTCTCCCCAAACCTTGCATCACCAAGGGGACAGTGGAGCCCATGACTGGGACCCCTGCAAAAGTCTCCCCTATGTCAGCCCCAGGGCTGGAGGAGCTCCCACTCCCTGCTACGGCCCAGGGGCTGCAGCAGGGGTACGGAGCTTCTCTGGTTTCAGGGCCGCAGCGGGGCAGGGGTAAAGGAGTGATAGGGTGGGGCTGGTGGGGGCATGGGTGGAACAGAGGTGATAGTGGATGGGGCTATGGGTGGAAGGGGGCAGAGCCACAGACAGAAGGGGGTGCATGGTTCTGGTGCTGGGGCCCCCACACTTGTTCTCCCTTTCCCTGGGCTTTGGCATCACTAGCCCCTGCTTAGCGAGTAGGGTTCAGTGGTCCCCATAATGTGGGGTGCGACTACTAGGGGGACACAAACGAACATTCATGGGGGCACCTCAGGGCCTGAGTCAGCCCCCATGGAGGGCAGGGAGGAAGCACCACTAAGCCCTACTCTGTCCCAGCTCTTCCCCAACCCCACCCTCAGTCTGGGCCTCTGGCTCCCAGCCCAGCGATGACCCCCTTGCCCCTGTCCTCACCCCTCTCCCCAGCAAGCAACAGCCCCAGTCCCAGCCCTGCTTCTCGACCGTGGCTTCCGAGGTGCCACAGCCATGGCTAAGAGGGCACAATGTGAAATATTTGGGGACCACTGTTTCAGCGTGATGTCCTCAATCCTTCTCTGCAGTCCAATAAAAGCTATTCCTCACCCATCTACCCCTCCATCAGGATGGACTAGGTCTGTTCTGCTGCCCTTCACTCATACAGGAAGGAGAATAACATTTTATTCCACTCAATCCTAAAGTGATTTGTAACCCAAGACCATCCCAAACTGGTCATTTAGGGGAAGCGGCCCCATCATGCTGCATAGCTAGGCAGAATATGTGTGTCTATGCAAACACGGTCTGTTCCTGAAGTCTTTCCCCAGCTCCTCACTAGATGTGAGGGGGGAGCTCATTCAAACTTTGCTTACGCTCAGATGAGGTGGCCCATTGGTTAAAGTGATGAACTACTAATCCATTATGCTCTGCATGCATGAGTTCAAATCCCTTCTTCACTGGATGCATTTAGTCTTGACTCTTCCTTTATAGACAACCATCTCCCCACTTGGTACAATAACAGACACAACAATGTTGCTTCTTGCAAACAAAAACCTTCTCAGAAACTCCAACACCCCCCCCCGGGCTTTAAATAAAATGTCTAAATCCCAGATTTCTAAAAAATGTCTCTAGTTCTGTATTTTGTAGTTTTTATCTTAAAAGCTAATGTTTCCTCAAGCTGAATAAGGCAACGCTTCAAAGGAAAATGTTAGAAATGGTAGGGGAGAAATAGGAAAGGAAAAAGCCCCTTTTCTCAGGAGATACAAATTCGACTCCCTCCTGTCTCTATCACCAGTGGATTTTGCCTCCCTCCTTCTGAGGTGTAAATAAAATAAAGAGGAGACAAGGTGGTTTGGAACAAACAAAGGTAAGTGTAGTCAGGGTAAAGGTACAGAAAGCTGGGGGAACAGGGGAAAATGCAAACTTAATGAACACAATGAAACAGTGACTGGGTTTGGGAGCTTAACGCTCAGGCCCATAAACCCTCCCTTGGAAACTAGAAAACACTAAACAATGCCCCAACACAGAAACCTTTCCCCACTGTTCAGGTGCAGTGGATCCCAGGTGCCGGCGCGACGCCCAGGACCTTCCACTCTCCCGCTGATTTAGAACCGTTGAGGAGGAGCACTGGGGAGTCCAGACGACGGTTGGGTTTCGTTGCTGGCACGTAGGCCCTCTGAGATGCTGGACACCAGGAATGCAGGACGGCAGGAATGGGGGTGACAGGCCTCCTGTTCCTCAGTCTCACGGTGGGACCTAGGGGATTCTTCACTCTCCAGCTTGGGAGCACTGTGAAGACACGACCGTGGACGGGTGACTCAGAGATTCCCTCCTTCCTCATCACTGCACAACTGTTATCTTTTGTCTGAGCCACGCAAAGTTTATCTTCATCACGTTCTATCCATCCACTTCTCAAAGTGTCATGTGATGAAGCATTCTCCGTTTTCTGTGCTTGGAGATGATGCTTTGACTTCTTTAATCCTCTATCAGAGTCGCTATGAGTGGAGATGAAAGTGTCCAAGACCTGGGAGAGGAATTCAAATGGATCCCAAACACAGTGCGATCATTGGGAGTTTAAATCCCAGGTTCCATCTATTGGCAAAGCCACTTCTAACAAGGTAGCTGTTTTGTCCCCCATTATGGCACAAGTTTGAAATATGGGCAGCATAGAGCCAATATTCATAACATCAACTACAAAAATGATACACATCTAGAGATAGCATCATTATAATTAGCCAATCAGAACGTCTCCATAGACCCCTTACAAAACAACCTTTCTACAATATTGACTGCAAATATAGAACAGTGGTCGCAACGGTGATCAATACAGTTACAGATTATGTCAATAATGTCACAGGAGGTGACACGGCATCAGTGAGACTGATATTGGAATAGCTTTCAGTTTTGGTGTCCTCATTTGAAAAAGATGTTGTGAAATTGGAGCTAGGGCAGCAAAGAACTACCAAATGTTCTGAGGGCTGGAGAAAAATACCTTCTAGTGAGCTATTTAAAGAGCTCAACCTGTTTAGTTTGTGAAAAGAAGATTGAAAGGTGATTTCGCTGAAGTGTTGAAGTGCCTTAATGGAGAGAAAAGATTGGTTATTAAAGGGCTCTTGAATCTAGCAGAGAAAGGCCTAACAAGACCCAATGATTGGAAGGTGAAAAGAGACAAATTCCTATTACAACTAAGGCACAAATAGTCAACAGCGAGGATGATTCACCACAGGAACAAGCTACCAAGGAAAGGGGTGGATTCTTCATCTCCTGATGTCATTTAATGAAGACTAGATGCCTTTCTTGAATGTGTTTGCCCCCAAAGTAGCTCTTGTGTCATACAGGAGGCCTGTGACATGCAGGGGGTCAGATTAGATGATCTAATGGTCTCTTCTGGCCAGAAAGTCGACTAATTTCTGAAAAACTGAGTGTAGCATTGGGAGCAGCGTCTGATGTTTTCCTGTCTAGCCGGCTTGCTGACTAGAATGAACGCTCCTTGAGTGGGGTGATCCACAGGGAGTAGCTCAAACCTCCAAAGGTCCTGGCCAGGGGAGGACATTGGCACAGCAAAGGAGGGATGTGGCAGTGACATCACAAAGGCCTTTTGCAGGACCTAAGACTTATTGGTCCAAGGTGGTGGGGAGGTGGTGACCTCACAGAGAGATGCTGACATCAGCAAGGCAGGACAGGGGTGAGGGGCCAGGGAAACCTCAGAGACCCCTGTGGCTTTGCTTCAGCAAGTCTCCTTCTCCAGGTCTCTCTTTGAGGACTGAGAGAGTATTCGGGTTCACGGACGTGAGAACCAGGAGGAACCTCTTTCGAGGTTTATCCTTCCCTTTTAGTGATTTTACTAGAAAACAGCCGTTCCCGTTTAGAAGGTAAGAGCCTCCTGGAGGTTTGAAATCTGTTCAGTCTGATCCATCTGGTGACAGGTGAATTCGAGGCATGGAAAACACGAGCTTAAGGAGGCAGAATTTTATTCTGCACCTGGGATTTTGTCCCTTAGAATCACTGGGGACATTAGGGTTTGTCCTTTTTGTTTCACCTCTTCCTCCATCGCTCCCTCCCTCCTTTCTCTTCTCTTGCTTCCTTTGTCCTTTTACCTGTTCCCCTCCCAACACCAGGAGGGAGGGGGAGAGAGAGTGTGTGTGTGGTTTTTTTAGTTTTTTGCAGGGCAGTACTCTGCAGTTCTCACTGTCGGAGGTCTACCCAAAAATGTGAGGCTGAACTATTGCTCGGGAAGTGATCCCCACTGGTGACCTGGGCCATCCTTTGGGCTCTCTGGTGAGATCCCTCAGCCTCCCATCCTCAGTCTCTACCCTGATTGGCTGAGCCGGGGGTTATTGACAGGGAGGAGACTCAGGTCCTTGTTTTTCTCTTTATAAGTCAAAACCAGTTCTATGTTTGATGAATTTTGCCGCTTCTCTGCATTAGTTGTCTCTGAGCAGTTCATGATTCTCTCTAACATTGCAGTTCTCCTCAAATACTTGCTGAATAGTTACTGTCACTGTTGTTGGTCTGGAGCTCATCTGAGAGCACTTTATTCAGGTCATTCAGTGTCTGAAATTCAAGATCCAATGGGTAGTTTGAAAATCAGGGCTCTTGGGTCCTATTCCCAACTCTGCCTCTGACTGGCTGTGTGACTTAAAACAAGTCAATTCTCCTTTCTCAGCCTTAGCTTCTCCCTCTTTCAAGTAGAAATAATAATGATCCGCTCTTACCTACCTGACGGTGGGTGGAGGATGGGGATCCATTGGAGAGTGTCACTAGGAGTAGGGCATAATATGAGGTGTCCTATCACGTTTACTCAGAGCAGATTAACACGTAATAGAACAGCTGAAATAGTCTATTTTATTTGCATTTTTTATTTTGAAATTGTTAAGAGCAGCAACGACTTAGCTCAAACTGAAGCATCTTATCTAATGTTTGAGATCTAAGTGTCTTCTCTTTGTGTGCGAGGAGACAATTTAACACACTCTGACAAACAGGAGATGCTTTTGTTTTGCAATACAATATTTTTGCAAAGAACTTTCATCCCACTTGTTATGATTTTGAGAAACAAACCGGATTAGCCTGAATGGGATTTTCTGACCGAAATGGATTCAATGAAATTTCCCCACCATCTCGATTCCTGAGCTCTATCCCTGCCTCTGGGGGGGGGGTTATTGTCTGTTAGAACAGGAGTCAGGACTGGTGGCTTCTCTTTCTGGCTCTGCCACCACCTTACTGTGTACGCGCTTGGGTAGGTCACTTCCCTTCTCTGCACCTCAGGCTCCTCCCATCAGTCCAATGGGAACAGGGACAGTTCTCAAACTCCGGGCAGTTGTGAGCCTGAGTGAGATAAGGGGCGTTAAAGCCCTCTGTGAAGGAGAAAAGGGAGTTTCACAGTGTTTAGCACCAAGGAATTCTAAAGTTTGCTAAAATGTCTAGTCTGTGGAAACAAGAAATGGTCGGGGCCAATCTTTAACCAGTGCCTTTTTAAAAGCCCATTCAGGGATGTGAGTCCCTGTCTTTCAGGTACCTAGGGTTCTTTGCCAGCAGGAGAGAAGAGGTTCCTGCCTCCTTTTTTGTGGCCTTGACAAACCAGGTTTTGTGCCCCAGTTCTCGTCTGAGATCCCTGAAAAAGAACATCTTCCCATCCATGAACAAGACAGGACCTTTCTCTAAAAGGGGAACAAAGAGACCCCTGAGACTTACAGACTAGCTAGCCGCACTGCCATAGCTGGAGAGATCCTGCAATACATTCTTAAGCACTCAGTTTGTCAGCAGCACCTACAGAATAGTTTGGTTCTTAGGACTAGTGAGCATGGATTTGTCAAGAACAAATCATTCCAAACCAATCCTCTTTCCTTCTTTGGCAGGGTTTTGGGCCTGGTGGAGGTGGGTAAACGGTAGATGGGATCTAGCTTGTGGTTGCTAAGGCTTTTCACGCAATCCCGTAGCAGATTCTCACAAGCAAACGAGGGAAATGCAGTCCAGCTGTAATCAGTGTAATGTTGGTGCAGAGCTGGTTGAAAGCCCATACTCCAGGAGCCCTTCTCCATGTTTGGCTGTCCAACGGAGAGGGTGTACCTAGTGGGTCCGGCAGGGATCAGTCCGCGGTCCGATATTATTCAATATTTTCATGAATGATTTGGAAAATGCAGTGGAGAGCATGCTTCTAAAATTTGCAACTGACACCAAGCACTTAGGAGCACAGGGTTGGAATTCAAAACGCCCTTAACAAATTGGACACTTGGTCTTCTTGAGCCAAACTCCATGCTTGGGCCCCTCTCTCTAGACTGGGCTGAAGTGAAACCCCAGAGCCAAACACTCCTCCCAGGTACCGAGCTCTGACCTTGAATGGTCAGATGCTGCTTAGCACTGTCAGAGCAGCTTTTGCTGGGGGATTCTCCAAGCACTTTCCAATAGTGGGAAAGTATGAAATCCCCATTTGACTGCTGGGGACAGAGCCCTAGAGTGTGGAGCAACTTGCCGAAAGTCCCCCCAGGAAAAGGAAAACAACCAGCAGTGGAACCAATAGGAAACCCAGCAATGGAACTCAGGAGTCCTGGGGGTGTGCTAAGGTGTCCTGATGTCCCGATTTTATAGGGACAGTCCAAATTTTGGGGTCTTTTTCTTATCTAGGATTCTATTACCCCCACCCCAGTCCCGATTTTTCACATTTGCTATCTGGTCACCCAAGAGTGTGCACATGTGTGGGTCCCAGCTGCCTGCCCCCTTCATTGAAGCAGATGTGCATGGTTACTGCCCTGGGAACTGCAGGGCACCAGTGGACATGGAGTTGGCTGGAGGTAGGGTCTGGCTGCAGGCAGGGCAAGGGATGCGGGTCTGGCTGGCTTCAGGCTGGGGGGTGCATCAGGGGTTGGCTGGAGACAGGGTAGGGGGTGCGGGGCTGGCTGCAGACAGGGGGTGCAGGGCTGGTACAGGCTGGGGGTGTGTGGGGGCTGGCTGGCTTTGGGCAGGGCCACAAGGGGGAGCTGCAGGAGTTGGCTGGAGACAGGGCAGGGGATGTGTCAGGGGCTGGCTGTGCGGCTGGCTGCAGGCAGGGCAGGGAGGATGCGGCTGGTGCAGGCAGGGCAGAAGGTGCAGGGCTGGATGGAGACAGAGGATGGCAGCGGGCAGGGCAGGGCAGGGGGTGCAGGGCTGGCTGCAGGCAGGGCATGGGACAGGGCCCGTGCAAGGAATTTTCATGCCGTAGGCGAAACTTCCACCTTGCGCCCTCCTCCCCCGCGCACCCGCCCTAAGTCGCCCCACCCGTGGCAGCTCCCACCTCCACCCTGAGGCGCCCCTCTTGTGGCAACTCCCCCGCTCTGCCCTGCAGCACCCCCCCCTCGCCCCAGCTCACCCCAACTCGGAGCACGAGCACCCCAAGCACACCGTGACCGCTTCACTTCTCCTGCCTCCCAGGTTTGCGGCACCTAAGCCTGCCAGGTAGTCAAGCACCCTCCTGTGAGCCACAGCAGCCCTGACAGTTGACAATAGAGGCATCTTAACCCCTGAGTTCCTTCAATGTGTCCCCCTCCGGGGTCCAGCTCTGATCACCAGATACTCGGGATATGTCTATACCACCTGCCGAATCGGTGGGCAGCGATCGATCCAGCGGGGTCTATATATCGCGTCTAGTGTAGATGCAACACATCGAGTGCTCTCCCTTTGACTGCTGTACTCCAGCTTGGTGAGAGATGCAGGCAGAGTCTACGGGGAGCTGCAGCAGTCGACTCACCACCACTGTGACATTATAAGTATAATCTAATATCTCATTGAAAGGTGACAGGGCCAGAAAGAGTTAATTAACTCACCTCACCGACTGACCTGACCCATGGGTGAACCTTAAGAACTGCTTAGCAAGATATGTAAATGAACAGAGCTTTGAAATGCAAGTCTGCATTGTTAGAAGTAGAAGAGGAGATTTTTGCTCAGGTCTTGTGAGTAAGCAAACAAGTCTTGTCTGTTGCTATAATTTTAATTCAAAGAGCAAAAAAGGAATATTAACATTTATGATGGTTCTTGAGTGAAATAGTATTATTGTCTATGTGTCTCTTTGAAGGTTGTGGTAACCTCTATTTGAACTGTTTAATGAATAAATTACCCTGTACTAATTGCCAGGATATTTGGAAGGAGAGCTAAGCCTATTGTTTTCTCAGGCGGAAAGGCTGCTGGAAATGTATAAGAAGCCTGGGACACGATCCTTCTTCATCTCATATCTGCTTTGGGATTCAAGACGGGGAAACCTTAAGAAACAAAAAGTTGTGATCCCCAGTAACTGACTGGAGCCACCCCGAATATGGAAATTGGACTATAACCTATGGACTATTTCAAAAAGGACTTTTGGCTACTACAAGCTCACGTCTACTATGTATCTGAACCTCAAGAATTGAATTCAAGTCTACATGTCTATTAATCTTTTAACCAACATTCTCTCTCTTTTCTTTTCTAATACATTTTAGCTTACTTAATAAGAATTGGCTATAGCATGTATTTTAGGTAAGATCTAAGTTGTAATAGATCCTGAGTATGTGGCTGATCCTTTGGGATTGGAAGAATCTTTTCTTTTATATGATGAAGAAGATTTTCAGGAATCATCATCATATCTGACAGGCGTGTCTGGACGGAGGCCTGAGGCTGGGTACTTTAAGGGAACTGCGTGGCTTAAACTTCTAAGTAACCAGTGAGGTACTACAGAAGCTGTTTTGTGCTGGCTTGGTAAATCTAAGTATTGAAATCACCACCAGCATTTGGGATTTGTCTGCCCTGTTTTGTTTGCAGTTCACCCTGATTAAGTGACCTCAGCTGGCTCCCACAGGGAGCACCGTCACACCTACATCCAGGCTGTAGGGGTCCGAGGGATCTTAGGGGCCTTGAGTTGCACAGATAACTACGTCCAGACCGTAGGGGTCCCTGGGAGGCTTAGAGAGTTTTTTTGGGGACACAGATACCAATCTCCAGGATCTAGGGGTCCCAGTGGGGTTTAGGGGGTTCATGGGGGTTATAGATACCTACGTCCAGCCTGGAGGCATCCTGGGAGTCTTAGGGGATTTTTGGGGGCCCAGGATACCTGTGTCCCGGCTGTAGGGGTACCAGGGGGTCTTAGGGGTTCGAGTGGGCACAGGTACGTATGTCCAGGCTGTATCGGTCCCAGAGGCGATTAGAGGTTTTGTGAGGGGCACAGATATCTACATCCAGATTGTAGATGTCCCGGCGGGGGGATAGGGGGGTTGTGGGGGTACAAATACCTACATCCAGGCTGTAGGGTTTCCTGGGCGGTTAGGGGGTTTCTGAGGGGCAGATATACCTACGTGCACATTGGAGTGTCCTGGGGGGCTTATGGAGTCTATATGGGGCACAGATAACAATGTTCTGGCTGTATAGGTCCCTGGGGGGCTTAGGGGGCTTGTGAGGGGGCACAGATGCCTAAGCTCAGGATGGAGGGGTCTACAGGGGTCTTAGGTGTTTGTTGGGGGGGCACAGATACCTACGTCCAGGCTACAGGGGTCCCGGAAGGGCTGAGGGTCTGTCACGGAGTGTGGGGGAGCCCGGTCCTGCACCTCTCTTCCTGGGACACAAGGTGACTCTCAGCCAGCCAGTAAAACAGAAGGTTTATTGCACAGCAGGAGTGAAGGATACAGCAGAGTTTGGAGGCACAAGCAGGACCCCTCAATCGAGTCCTTCTGGAGGTTCAGGAAAATTAACTCTCAGTTTCGGATTCCCTGAATTTCAACCACCTAGACCAAAACCGAAACTGAACTAACTCCCTCCAGCCGGCCCCTTCCTGTGTCCAGCTTCCCTGGCAAAGGTGCTGACCCCCTCCCCCCAGCCTAGCTCACGTTACAGGCTGAGCACGTGTCCGGTCCTAAAGTCACCCCCTGCTCTCCCATCCCCCACACAGACAGTCCCTACTCCATCACAGTAATGCCGAGAGCATTTCCCTCATGGAGCAACAGTGACACCATGTGACCATGCAGGTTAATGCCCAGAACATTTCCCACAAGGAGCAACAGTGACACCCTGTGGCCACGCGGGGTAATGCACAGAGCATTTCCTGCATGGAGCAACAGTGACACCCTGTGGCCACGCAGTTTAATGCACAGATCATCACACCTACGTAGAGGCTGTAGAGATCCCTGCTGGGGCTTAGGGGTAGTGAGGGGCACAGATAGCTACGTCTAGGCTGGAGGGATTCCGGTGGGGATTAGGGACTTCATAGGGGACACAAATATCTACATTCGGGCTGGAGAGGTCCCTGGATGGCTTAGGGGGTTGTGGTGAGCACAGACACATACGTCCAAGCTGTAGTGGTCCCTGGGGGTTTAGGGAGTTGGTGAGGGGCACAGAAACCTATGTATGCTCTGGAGGGATCCCTGGGGGACTTAAATAGTTGTGGTTGTGCAGATACCTATGTCCTGGTTGGAGGGGGCCCTGGGGAGCTTAGGGGTTTGTGTGGCATACACATAGCTACAACCAGGCTGGTGGGGGACCTATGGGTCTTAGGGGGCTTGTGGTAGGCAGAGATACCTATGTCCAGGCTGGAGAAGCCCTGGTGAGGGCTTAGGGGGTTCCTGGAGGTCACAAATATCTACTTCCAGGCTGGAGGGGTTGTGGGGGTATTTGAGAGTTGTGGGGGGGCACAGATACCTATTTCGAGGCTGTAGGGGTTCCAGGGTTGCTTTGGGGCAGGATGAACTCTACCTTGACATCTGGTGGTGAATTATGGAGAGTGTAGAAAAGAATTTCAGGGACTGATCGTGTTTGCATAGGCACACCCACCCCTCCTGACATGGCAAGGACACCCTGGGATGGCTGCTTTGGCAGCTGTGGTATCCCCGGTTTATTTGTTGTTGGGGCATGAGATGTGGAGTGTTGTCACCCTGATTGTGTGGATGAGGAACTGTGAAACTGCTTTGAGACAGGGATTCTCACCATCACTTGAGTGGCACTCGCTAGACAAGGGAGTGAGCTCCTTGGGTGAACCAAAAACATGAATTGTTCTTTCTTCTTTTTTAGCAGTTGAAGAGTAAAGCTGAAATTTGATTCTTTTAACAATTGAAGTTTTAGGTTCCTGAGCTGAAATTACTAAAGAGTTTTGTTAGCCAGTAAGAGAGTCTGAAGTTACGTTGTGGAGCCGAGCAGCTGATAGAGAACAGCAGTTTTTGGGGTGGTTGGAATAGCCCACGCAGTGAGGTGAGCTGAGTAGTTTTTTAGGACAGCTAGGGCAGATCACCGGTCGGCTGGCAGAACAGAGTAGTTGGTGGACCGAGCTGAGCAGTTCATGGGGAAGGCGAAAGCAGAATCCCACAGAGAGGCAGGGCAGTCAGCAGTGGACTACGTAAAGTGCTCCTTTCTACCCAGGCCGGCAGGGGGAAAAACCCTGCAGATAGACTCTTGAACTCTGGGGTTGCGCAACTGTGGGTGATTTTGGGGTTGCTGGACTCTTGAAACATTTGAGGTATTGGACTTTGGAGTCTTGGGGTGATTTGGGGATTGCTAGACTCAAGAGCCCAGGGAAAAGGACACGGCCTAATTGAGGTGTTTTCCCAATTTAATGCTATGTTGTTTATCTCACGTTATTAAACATTTTCTGCTACACCCAGACTCTGTGCTTGCGAGAGGGGAAGTATCGCCTCTTTGAGGCACCTAGGGGTGCGTATGTAAAATTTTCCCATGTCACTGGGTGGGGGCTCGAGCTGGTTTGCATTACGTAGTAGGGAAGGTACCCCTATGTATTGAACCCAGTCCTTGCTGCTATCAATTCAGCCTGGCAGAAGGGTTCCACCTACATGCAGGCTGAAGGGGTCCCTGGGAGGCTTAGGGGGTTCGTGGGGGGCACAGGTACCTACGTCCAGGCTGCAGGGGTCCCAGAGGGGCTTAGAGGGTTAGTGGGGGCCACAGATATTTATGTCACGGAGTGTGGGGGAATCCGGTCCTACACCCCTCTTCCTGGGACACATAGTGACTCAGCCGGCCAGTAAAACAAAAGGTTTTTTTGGCCAACAGGAACGAAGGATACAGCAGAGCTTTTGGGCACAGCCAGGACCTCTTGATCGAGTCCTTCTGGGGGTTCAGAAAGCTTAGTTCCCAGTTTGGGAATCCCTGAATTCCAATAACCCAGCTCCAAACCAAAACTGAACTAACTCCCTCCAGCCGGCCCCTTCCTGTGTCCAGCTTCCCAGGCAAAGGTGCTGACCCCTCCCCGCTGCCTAGCTCGAGTTATAGGCTTAGGTCCTGTCCCTCACCTTACGTCACTCCCTGCTCTCCCATCTCCCACACAGATAGTCCCTACTCCACCAGGGTCCCTACCCGTGGGGCCCCTAACCCTGGCTCCTGGAGCCCTACCCCTGTGCCCCTTACTCTAGCTGCAGTTGCCATACCCATGGGCCCCTAACCCGAGCTCCAGAGGCTCCATCCCTGGGGCCCCGAACAATAGCTCCAGGTGCCCAACCCGTGGGGCCCATAGCCCTTGTTTCACGGGCCCTACGAGTGGGCCCCTAATCCTAGTTCCAGAGGCCTTAAGCGTGAGATCTCTAACCCTAGATCCAGGGGCCCCACCCCTGGGACCCCTAACCTTTGCTCCATGGGCCACATCCCTGGGGCACCTAACCCTAGCTATAAGGACACTGCCCAAGGGGTCCCAAACCATAGCTCCAGAGGCCCTACACGTGGGGCCCCTAACACTAGCTCCAGAGTCCCTACCTGTGGGACCCCTAACCCTAGCTCCAGGTGCACTACCCCTGGAGCCCCTAACGCTAGCTCCAGGGGCCATACCCATGGGGTCCCTAATCCTAAATCCAGGGGTCCCATTCGTGGAGCCCCTAACAGTAACTCCAAGTGCCCCATACCTGGGGCCACTAACCCTAGCTCCAGGGGCCCTACCCATGGGGCCCGTAAACCTAGCTCCAGGGGCCTTACACGTGAAGCCCCTAACCATAGCTCCAGAGGCCCTAACTGTGCGGCCCCTAACCCTAACTCCAGGGGCCTTACCCGTAGGGCCCGTATCCCTAAGTGCAGGGGCCCTTCAACCTGGGGCCCCTATCCTTAGCTGCAGGGGCCCTACCAGTCAGGCCACTAATGCTATCTCCAGAGGCCCTTCACGTGGGACCCCTAACCCAAACTCCAGGGGTCCTACTGCTTAGGGCCCTAACCCTAGCTCCAGGGGCCCTACCACTGAGGTTCATATCCCCAGCTCCAGAGGATCTACTCCTAGGGCTCCTAACCCTAGCTCCAGGGATCCTACCCATGGGACCCCTAATGGAAACTCCAGGGGCTCTAACCCTTGGGGCCCTAACCCTACCTCCAGGGGCCCCATCCCTGGTTTCCCTAACCCAGCTCTAGGGGCCCTACTCGTGGGGCTTCTTCCCCTAGCTCCAGGGGCCCTACCCGTGGTTCCCCTAACCCTAGCTCCAAGGGCTCTACCCGTGGGACCTTACCCTAGCTCCAGGGGCAGTCCTCGTGGTGCCCCTAACACTAGGTCCAGAGGCCCCACCCCTGGGAACCCTAACCCTAGCTCCAGGGGCCCTAAATGTGGGAATCATAATCCTAGTTCCAATGGCCCTGCCTATGGGACCCCTAACCTTAGCTTCTGGAGCCCTATCCCTTGGGTCCATTACCAAAGATCCAGGGGCCCTACCCCTTGCGCCACTACCCCTGTCTACAGGGGCCCTCTCCGTGGGGCCCCTAACCCAAGCTCCAGGGACCCCACCCCTGCATCCCCTAACCCTAGCTCCAGGGGCCCCATACCTGGGGCTCCTAACCCTAATTCCAAGGGCCCTACCCGTGGGCCCCCTAACGCTTGCTCCAGGCACCCTGCCCGTAATGCCCTTACCTTAGCTAAAGAGGCCCTACCCATGGGGTCCTTAGCCCTAGCTCCATAGACCCCACCCCCCTGGAAACCCAAACACTAGCTCCAGGGGCCCCACCCACGCGAACACTAACCCTAGCTCAAGGGCCAAGTCCCTGGGGCCCCAAATCCTATCTACAAGGGCCTTAGCCATGCGCCCGCTAACTCTAGCTACAGGGGCTCTACGCATGGAACCACTAACCCAATTTCCAGGGGCCCTACCCATGGGGTCCCTGTCCCTAGCTCCAGTGTCCCAACCCGTGGGACCCCTAACCCTAGGTCCATGGACTCTACCCCTGGGGCCCCTAACCGTAGCTCCAGGCACCCCAGCACTAGGACCCCTATCCCTAGGTCCAGGGCCCACCCCTAGGACCCCTAACCCTAGCACCATGAGCCCCAGCCCTGGGGCCCCTGACCCAAACTCTAGGGTCCCTTCCTGTGGGGCCCCTAACCCTAGCTCCAGAGGCCCTACCCATGCGACCACTAACCCTAGCTCCAGGGGCCTGACCCCCAGTACCCCTAACCCTAGCTCCAAGGGCTCCATCCCTATGGCTTCTAACCGTAGCTCCAGGGGCCCAACCCATGGGGATCTAACCCTAGATACAGAGTCCTTACCCGTGGGACCCCCAAACCTAGCTGCAGGGGCCCTACCATTGGGGCCCCTAACCTTAGCTGCAGGGGCTATACCCGTCGGGCCCCTAAACCTATCTCCAGGCGCCCCACCCCCGGGACCCTTTACCCTAGCTTCAGGGGCCCCATCCCTGGGGCCCTTAACCCTAGTTCCAGGGGCCCTACCCATGGATCTCCTATCCCTAGCTTCAGGGACCCCACCCGTTGGGCCCCTAACCCTAGCTCCAAAGGCCCTACTTTTGTGACCCCTATCCCTAGCTCCAGGGGGCATACCCCTTGGGCCCCCAGTCCTAGCTCCAGGAACCGTACTCGTGGGGCCCCTATCCCTAGTGTTAGGCCTGAATAAAGATATTGCAGACAAAACCAGGTATGCCAACCTGACCAAAGTCAGGCTAACAGAGGTTTTTGGGTAATTCCTGAGTGGAAAACACTGAGAAGCAGCAGCATGTCTCACAAGCGCTGGGAAAAAGTGAGATAAGCGAGAAGCTGCATTCCTGGCATAGTACCAGATGTGCTGTGTTAGGGCAGCTCCTTCGAAGAACTGATAAGAGCCCTAGTTTCCCAGCCTCCTTGTTTTCACTCCCTGGTTTTGTTCGTTGTTTGTTTTTAACTCCCCTACATTTCTAACTTTAGGTATGTATGTATTCTAAAGGTGTCTAGTTTCTAGTTGTTAAAAGAAGGGAGTGGGTTGCTCCAGTGAATAATTTATGATGCGACAGAACTGTCTATATAGGCTTATACTAAGATTTAAAGAGCGGGCTGGTTCTCTCGGGAGATGAGCTGCTCTATATTGATGCGTGCACTTGTCAATAAAGAGCTTTTGATCGGACCTTGCTGGTGTTGCCTGTCTCTCTCGCGGTCAGACAACTAACTTTGCCATCTGGGGGTTAGAGTCCCTGACACTAGCTCCAGGGGCTCTATCCCTGGGGCCCCTGACCCTATCTCCAGGGGCCCTACCCGTGGGGACCCTAATCCTATCTCTATGGGACCTCCCCATGGGGCCCCTAGCCTTAGCTCCATGGGCCCTACCCGTGGGGACCTTAACCCTAGCTCCAGGAGCCCCATCCTTGGGGCCCCTAAATCTAGCTCCTGGGCTCCTGCCCGTGGGGCACCTAACCCTAGCTTCAGAGGCTCTTCCCTTAGGATCCCTAACCCAAGCTCCAGGGGCCCTATCCGTGGGGCCCCTAACCCTAGCTCCTGAGGTCCTACCTGTGGGAGCTCTAACCTTAGCTCCTGGTTTCGTGCCCATTTGACCCATAATCCTAGCTCCAGGGGACCTACCCGTGGGACCCCTAATCTTAGCTCCAGGGGCCTTACCCCTGGGGTGCCTAACCCTACCTTAAGGGGCCCTACCCGTGGGGCCTCTAACCCTAGTTCCAGGGGCCCCACTCCTGGAACCCCTATCCCTAGCTCCATGGGCCCCATCTCTGGGGCTCCAAACCCTAGCTGCATGGGCCCTACCCCTGGGTCTCCTAACTCTAGCTTCAGGGGCCCTACCAGTGGGACTCCTAACCCTAGTTCCATGGGTCCCACCCCTTGGACCCCTAACCCTTGCTCCAGAGGCCCCATTGCTGGGGATCCAAACCCTTGCTCAAGGTGCCCTGCCCATGGGGCCGCTAACCCTAGCTCCAGGGGCCCCACCCCTAGACACCCGAACACTAGCTCCAGGCACCCCACCCCTGGGACCCCCAACCCTTGCTCCTGTGGCCCCGTCCCTGGGGCTCCTAGCCCTAGCTCCAGGGTCCCTACATGTGGAAACCCAAACCCTAGCTCCAACGGCCCTTCCCGTGGGACCCCTAACCCTAATTCCAAGGTCCCTTCTCGTGGGACCCTTAACCCTATCTGCAGGCCCTGTACCCCTGGGTCCCCTAACCCTAGCTTCAGAGGCCCTACCCATGGGGCCCTTTACCCTAGGTCAAGGGGCCCTATGCATGGGTCCCCCAACCCTAGCTCAAGGGGCCCTATCTCTGGGGCCCCTAAACCTAGCTCCAGGGGCCCTGCCCGTTGGACCCCTTTGCCTAGCTCCAGGGTCCCTTGAAACACTTGGGAAAATGTGTTTGACTGTTCAGGCATTGGGAGCTCAGCTAAGAATGCAAATGCTTTTCAAAGACTGCGGGGACTGTGGGATCGCTGGAGTCCTCAGTCTCCCCTCCCTCCCTCCATGAACATCCATTTGATTCTTTGGCTTTCCGTTACGCTTGTCACGCAGCACTGTGCTGAGTCCCGGCTCTGGACTCTGTCTATCATAGCCTGGAGATTTTTTCAAATGCTTTGTCATTTCGTCTTCTGTAACGGAGCTCTGATAGAATAGATTTGTCTCTCCATACAGCGATCAGATCCAGTACCTCCCAGATGGTCCACACTGGAGCTCGTTTTGGGTTTGGGACTACATCGCAACCTGTACTGCACCACGTCCGCTGCACCACTCTGCTGGCTCTTTACTCCCCCTGCCACCCAGCCACCTCTATCTGGATTAGTGCCTTACGAGCTCTCACGCTGGCAGGCATATGCGCCGGCTGCTAGGCAGCTGCCCTGGTCACAGGCTTTTACAGCTTCTACAGGGTAAAAAGGATCTATTTGGGGTTTGGACCCCATTGGGAGCTGGGTAGCTGAGTGCCGGAGACGGGAGTACTGCTTAAACTGTTTTCAATTAAGCCATCAGCTCGTGTTGGATGAGGTTCAGCCTTTGATCCGTGTCTGCAGTAGGCAAGCGCCTCTGGCTCAGTCGGCCCCCACCCTGCCCCCGCTGTATTAGCAGACTAAAACCTGGAGCAAAGGCACACGCTTGCAAGGGAACAGGAGCCGGGATCTCAAACAAATGTCAACATTTTAGGAAGATGACGTTCAAAGAAGAAAAAGGTGTACGGTACAGCATTTAGGTGTAGAAGTTTCTGGTGATCAGGGAACAATGTACAGTTTACCCAGGGGGTGCGAAGTTCGGTTTAAGATCGCTCTGGAAAGCAATCTGAACTCGGATGCACTGGCCAGGTAAACAGGAAAAGCCCCACGAAATTTTGAATTTCATTTCCTGTTTGCCCAGCATGGAGCTCTGATCAGCACAGGTGGCGATGCAGTCCCAGAATCAAAAAAGAGCTCCAGCATGGACTGTTCGGGAGATACTGAAGCTGATCTCTGTATGGGGAGATGAATCTGTTTTATCAGAACTCCGTTCCAAAAGACGTAATACCAAAACATTTGAAAAAATCTCCAAGGCTATGATGGACAGAGGCCACAATAGGGACTCAACGCAGTGCTGAAACTTAAGGAACTGAGACAAGCGTACCAGAAAGTCAAAGAATGAAATGGACGCTCATGGAGGGAGGGGCGACTGAGGATTGTAGCTATCCCACAGTTCCCGCACTCCTCAAAAACCATTTGAATTCTTGGCTGAGTTCCCAAAAAAAAGCAAGGGGATGCTGCTGTGTAGCACTGCAGTACCACGTCTGTCAGCACTATAAAGAAGACATACGGTGACAGTGAAAAAAGGCTGAACGGGCTCCATGGTTGCTGTGCTATGGCGTCTGCCCGGGCAATCCAGGGAAAAGGGCGCAAAATGTTTGTCTGCTGTTGTTTTCATGGAGGGAGGATTGAGTGATGACATTTACCCAGACTCACTCATGACACTCTTTTTGCCCCATCAGGCATTGAGATCTCAACCCAGAATTCCAATGGGCAGGGGAGACTGCGGGAACTATGGGACAGTTACCCACAGTGCAACGCTCTGGAAATTGTATAAAGTCGAGGACACAGGCCCATACTAAGCACATTAAGTCGGCGCTGTGCGTCCATGTACCAAGGCTAGCATCAATTTCCCTGGCCAGGCCCTTTGGAGGTTTGAGCTACTCCCTGTGGTCACCCCACTCAAGGAGCGTTCGTTCTAGGCAGTAAGCTGGCTAGACAGTAAAACTTCAGATGCTGCTCCCAATGCTACACTCAGTTTTTCCGAAAACTAGTATCTGTAAAATTAGTCTACTTTCTGGCCAGAAGAGACCATTACAGCATCTAATCTGACCCCCTGCATATCACAGTCCTCCTGCATGACACAATAGCTACTTCTGGGGGAAAGGCATCTAGTTTTCATTGAATGACTTCAGGGGATGGAGATTCCACCACTTTCCTTGGTAGCTTGTTCCTATGGTGAATCATCCTCGCTGTTGACTATTTGGGGCTTAGTTGTAATATGAATTTGTCTCTTTTCACCTTCCAATTATTGGGTCTTGTTATGTCTTTCTCTGCTCCATTCAAGAGCCCTTTAATACCCAATCTTTTCTCTCCATTAAGGCACTTCAACACTTCAGTGAAGTCACCTTTCAATCTTCTTTTGATAAGCTAAACAGATGGAGCTCTTTCAATAGCTCACTAGAAGGCATTTTTCTCCAGCCCTCAGAACATTTTGGTGGCTTTTTGCTGCCCCAGCTCCAATTTCACAGTATCTTTTTCAAATGAGGACACCAAAACTGGAGACAGTATTCCAATATCAGTCTCACTGATGCCGTGTCACCTCCTGTGATGTTATTGACATAATCTGTAACTTTATAGATCACCATTGTGACCACTTTTCTATATTTGCAGCCAATATGATAGAAAGGTTGTTGTGAAAGGGGTCTATGGAGAGGTTCTGATTGGCTGATTATAATTATGCTATCTCTAGATGTGTAATATTTTTGTAGTTGACTTTATGAATATTGGCTCTATGCTGTCTGTATTCAAACTTGTGCTATGCTTCCGAGGAACACCCCAGCCAGATAAGTTGGTGTCAGTTCTGTCTAGCCTGCTTGATGGCCCATTAAGGTCCATCAGCTCTACAATCAACCCATTGAGAGAAGGTAAATATGCCTTGTGGCTCAGCAAGGTATGCAGGGACCTGCCTATGGACAAAACTCAAAGGTTTTTCTATGCCACGTGCTGGATAGAGTGTCCTTGGGACAAAGAAAACAAAGACCACATGGCAAGAGACTGTAAAAGGCTGATGCCTCGTCTCCATCTTGTCTTCAGTCCTGCTTCATACCTCTGAAGGGACTTTGCTACAAACTGAAGCTCTGTACAAGGGACTGAATGACCCATCCCAGCTGTGGATGGACTCCAGAGACTTGATTTGAACCTGCAGTTTATTCCATCACTGCTACAAGCCTGAACCAAGAACTTTGCCATTACTGTATGTGAAGGGTTAAAATTCATGTGCATATTATATAACAACCTGGTCTATGGATTGTGCCAGCTCTTTTCCAGACCCAAAGTCCACAGTATAATCAAGGGACCAGAAGCCTAGGAAATAGTGACCAGCTAAAAGAAAGCTGGGTAAACAGAAAACCTTGCTTGCTAAGATAGGCTTGGTCAGCAAATTGCCAGGTGTTGGAGCTAAGAACTAAAGAATTGTATCTTATTCAGAGTTGCAGATTGAACAAAGAATCCCTGTTCCTATTGTGTAAGTCTCTTCTGTAGGGAGACGTTCTTCCAGAGATCCAACCTTGAGTTTATGAAAAGTTGGCAGATGTCAATATAAGATATGGCATCCTTCCAGTTCCCTTCCCAGGGACCAGTGCCTTGCCTTAAGACACACAGAAAACAATCTTTATTGCCATATACTTTCACTGTTTCTTTGCTTTAAACCCTAGGAATGTACCTGGAGGACAATCAAAGGAGTTGCTCCTTTCCTATGGACCTCAAATCAGAATTCAGCATAGATATTTTATACTAATAACATTTTATCAAAGTATTCATGAAATGTTAACTTGCTAACTTGAGACCATATGTGGAGACATTATGTAAGCTGTTAACCTTTGGCTACTGTGCTTATCATGTCTTGCTGCAAAACCTGTCCCAGAGTTTGGAACTCCCTACCCCGTCTCTTTCCCCCACCCATGGAAAATCGATATATTCTATTGTAATCAATTAACAGTGTCTCTGAGCCTAATAAGCAAGGTGACACTCTGCCAGTTCTGTGTGTAATAAACTCCTATTCTTGCCCTCTACATGGTGGAGATTTATGTCCTTCACAGACACCTGCTGAACAAAGAGGAGATTCAGCATCCAGCTTGGCTGAATGTGTCTTCTCTCCCCACAGCTTGGTGATCTTCTGAGGAAATGGAGAAGACTGCCTTTGCCTAGCTGCACATTGCTTGCAAAAGAAACAAGTCTTTTTGGTGGCAAGTGTTGAAAGGAGCCATTAGACAAATGTGGAGACAGGAAAAATGTCCCCCAACTCAACTGGCATCTGTGGATGCTGAAGTCACAACACAAAGTGCTAAACAGTATATGAGCACAGGCTGGTGTCAGAAGAGTCTCTACCAAAGCCTTTTCCACCAGCAGGGGCCTCTCTGTGCGCAGAACTCCTGGTAGTGTGATGGCTACAGGCAGTGGAGAACTCTATTTTGGCATCTCTTTGTCAGTGAACATCTACAGAGGCTGTTTAAAGGTCTTTAGATAGTGATCTTTGGGAAGAGCTGGCTGAAGTGTCTTCCTAGTAACCAGAAGATCCTGGCTTGGCCTGCCAGTTCTTCCGTGCAAGTCTTGAGGGAAATGGGGAATGTCTGTAGTTTGGAATTTGCAGGTGTTGTCCTGGACCATCAAAGGGAACAGTTGCAAGTATTTTCTCAAGGCAGGCACCATGGATTGGGTGGCTAAAGCACCTGTCTGGTAAACAGGAGATCCTGGGTTCAACTCCCAGTAGTACCTTGTTCTACGGGTTTTGTCTCCTCTGCTCACATTTTCCTGTGTCTTTCTAGGAAACAGAAGAGACCTCCCTTGGTATCCAAGTCATTGCTTGCTAAGGAAAAGGCTTCTTTGGAGAGAAACATTGGAAAGAATCAAATCACAAGCCTGGAGTTGATGAAAAGGCTGCTGTGACTGGCATTGGCATGGTGGTTGCTTTGACTGCAATTGCTGCAACACAAAAGCCTGCACCACACGTCCTTGTGATTCGCTGGGGATGTCCACACACAGATGTCATGTCTTCTTCCTTTTGATTGTCACTGATGAAAAATGGAGCAGCTGGGAGAAAAGTCCCAGAGGCACTTGCCAGGTAAAGTAGAGGTTAGAGATGCAGCACCTAGTGGTGCGTTGCTAAATCTGTCCACTCCTCCCACTTTTTGGTCAATCTTTTGAAGAAGCAGAGAAGACTGCCTCTGCCTTGCAGTGCAAATGCTTCCAAAAGAAACCGGTCATTTTTTCTGACAAGTGTTGGAAGAGGCACCTAAGAGATGTGGAGACAAGGAAAAGGTCATCGTAACTCAACTTGCAACCATGACTCTTGAGGCCACAACGCAGAGCAATGAGCACTGTAAGACCATAGCTGGAGACAGAAGGGCCTTTTTCAAAGGTATTTTCCACTAGCAGGGTCTTCTCTGTTCACAGAATTTCTGATAGTTTGATGTCTGCTGGCACTGGAGATCACTATTTTGGCATCTCTCTCTCTGTCTCAGTGAGCACCCGCTGTGGTTGTTGAAAGTCTGTGATCGGATCTATGGGATGCAACTGAACAGTGGGACCCCTGAGCCCTTTGGCCCATCACCTGGGCTCCCTCTCACACATGTGATGCTGAGACAAGCTGTGAATCTGTGGCAGATATTGCACTTACACAGACATCCGTAGGTAGGGACACAGCCAACTGAATTACATGAATGCTTCTGCAGCCACTCATAAGACTAATGATAGAAAGTCGCCCCCCCTTCAGCTCTGCAGCCTTGCACCCCTGGATCATACCATCTTGCCTTAATCAGAAGCCTGATCAGTGTGAGTTTATTACACAGGGTCCACCCCTCCCTCACTGTGAATAATACATGAAGAAGCCTTGTATTAGAGCTGAGATTTCCCAAGAACTTCAAGCAAAATGCACCAGTTTAAGTAGAGCATAAAACAGATTTATTAACTACAGAAAGATGGAGTTTTAAGGATTATAAGTGGTAGGAATAAAAGATCAAAGTAAATTACCATGGAAATTAAAGATAAATTCACAATCTAAACTTTACACCTTATTACACTAGGGCGTAGTTCAGTTATGCACACAGGAAGGCTTAATGCTCGAGCTGCTGCACATGCTGGGCAGGCTTAAGGTCGGGCTCCTCATGGCAGGAGAGAAGAAGACTCGGCCCCTGGAGGGGCAGGCTGGGGCTTCCTGGATCCCATTTGCTCACAGCCAGCGCCCTGCCCCCACTCCCAAGTCATCCATGGCGCCCCCAGGTCGGCCAGAATGGAGCAGCAGTTTTCACTGCACTACGTCCACTTATGGCTTACAGGCAACTCCCAGACTCACCACAGTCCACCATCTCGGCCAGAAAGGAGCCCACTCAGCCTCACAATTGCTGCTTTTCATTTTCCCCAGAACCCCGCTTCTCCTGGGATGCAAGTAGCCATCCCTGGGATGCGAACAGGCAGCCACAGGGGTCTGTCTCCCAGCAGCCAACCGCACATCCATGGGTTCAGCCCTCAGAAGGGCAGGTGGGGGTTTCCTGGATCCCAGTTGCTCACAGACAGCCCAGCCTCCACCTCTAAAACCATCAGTCATGCCCCCAGGTTGGCCATAAAGGAGCCGCCATTCTCCACTTGGACTCATTGCTTGTTTTCCTTTCACCCAGAACCTCCCTTCTTCTCCTGGGCTGCAAGTAGCCACTCCTGGGAAGCCAAGAGGCAGGCACAGGACTCTACCTCCCAGCAGCCAACCACACCTCCCCAGGCTTTGCAGAATGAAGGGTGGTGCTCTACTAACCCCACTTAGCCGCACAGCTTCTTCCCTGCCTTCCTCAGCTCAACTTTCCTCTATTGCCCCATTCCTGCCTCACTTCCTCCTTTGGCCAGTCACGCAAAGGAGCCCAGCAGGAAGTGAGAGCCTCTATAGGCCAACCTCCAACAGCAGAGGTGGCCAAGCCACAAGCCTCCAAATGGTGACTGGCCTAACATCTCTAGGTTCTCCAGCCTGACACCAAGGTGCTTTCTCCGCTGCTGTCAGCACCCTCTGTCATGCAGGGGTTGGAGTTATCCCAGGGACAGGCCAATAGGAGGAATGCCCTTTCTGAATAACAAGGGGATCTGGAAAAAGGAAACCAGCCTGTTTCTGCCTGGTTTTGAACCAGGGACCTTTTGCGTGTTAAGCAAATGTGATAATCACTACACTACAGAAACTAAACCTACTGGGTTGTGGCTTACTCTGGCACAGACCAATGGACAAATCTAGAGAATGTGGTGGTAGCCCCTCGATAGGCCAGCTGGCAGTGCAGAGGACTGGAGCCAGCACTCAGGAAGTCGTCCTTACCTCGCCCGTGTGACTCCAGCTTGATGGAGAGCTTCTTTTTCTTCTCCTTGCTGACAAAGAGCAAGAGAAGAATGAAAGGTCAGGTGGGCCAACTCGGTGCAGAAGCCCATGCTGTCTTTTCCTGCTGCATAGCCTGAAATGAGGGACTTGTGGCAGATAAAGGAACTGCTGCACTCTCAGAAAACATCCCGCCCGTGCATAAAGGAGGATAGAAGATCCTGTTAGTCTAGCACGCTCCCAACTGAACTGTTTCAGCAGCTGCTAGGTTTCTTTTTGGCCTGTTACTTTTCTGTCTGGGATGTTGTTGTCAGCTGTGGCACAGAAAAAGGACGTCATTGCGAGCTACCCATGAAGATAAGATTAACTTTTGCCTTCCTTGCTCGGCTTTACTTGCTTCCTCACCCTATTCCTGCCTTAGTTCCTGTGTTACCTGAAGGCAACGGGGGCCCAGCAGTACGAAGAGGAAGTTAGACAGCTAGACCCTGGTGGCAAAAGTTCTACCACCGCTTGCCACCCCACTCTCTTCTCCCAGCTTCACATATTGACCGCCAGGGACTTGGTGCCCAGCAGCGCAACGGAAGGCAGTGGACAGAGCCACCCTCGCCTTGAAGCTCTGGCTCATTAAACCGTATCTTCAGTCTCTGATGGCCAATGAGAGACCAACAGCGCTTGCTATTTTAGCACTTGAAAATGCCATTGGTCAGTCACTGGATCTCTTTAATGCTGTTACATAACAAATGAAAATAGAATCTCAGTGTGACATTCTGTACCTTTGGGGGAGTGTGCTGTAACCCCCATATTCCTCATTTTCATATAATCATGATCTTATATACAGAGCATGCCTTGTAAGGTATCAGGGGAAAGGATATGATCTGCTGAAAGTCATTTCCCTACCCATAGATGTTTACCATTCATGCATATGAAGTTATGAGAATTGTGCAGTGTGGTTATCACTATGCTGTAAGGTGGGGGAGTCAGCCAAATATTAGCACCCCAGTGACAACAGCAAGGAAAGTAACCAACACCCGAACAGGGTGTCAAACAACCCATCAACAGCCATTGTTCAGCAAGAGAGCTACAGTGCAATCACTTACCTGCAAGAGGACACCCCAGGGGAATTGCTCAGACTTGCTTGGAGAGACGCAGTGATGCTCACCTGACTCTGAAGGGGGAGCAAAGCCAAGAGGGAAGAAAGGACATGATAAAAGCAGAGACATTTGCCATGCTTTGTCTCTCTCGTCCACCTACATCTACAGACACCCCCACACCAAGCAACTGAAGCGCTGATGAAAGGGGAGAGCCTGGCTGAAAAGCTGGCCTGTGGTGAGAAGCATCTAAGTTTGTAATGGCATTGAAAGGGTTAAGATCAGCTTAGAGTGCATTTTGCTTTTATTTCACAAAAACAACGAGGAGTCCGGTGACACCTTAAGAACTAACAGATTTATTTGGACACAAGCATTCGTGGGTAAAAAGCCCTCTTCTTCAGATGCATGGAGTGAAAATTGCAGATAAAGGCATAAATATATATTGGAACATGATGTAAAGGGAGTTACCATACAAGGGGAGAACCAGTGTTGAAGGCTAATTCAGTCAGGGTGGACGTGGCTCTCTCCAAGTAATTGACAGGGAGGTGTCAATATCAAGAGAGGGAAAATTGCTTTTGCAGTGAGCCAGTCACCCCCAGTCCCTCTTCAAGCTCAAATTAATGGTGTTAAGTTTGCAGATCAATTGTAACTCTGCAATTTCTCTTTGAAGTCTGTTTTTGAAGTTTCTTGAATGGCTTCTTTTAAATGGCTACTTTGAATGGCTACGTTTAATTGTGTTATTGAATATGAACATGTAAACGTGTTATAGAAGTCCCATGTGATCTAGTGGTTAGGATTCTTGGCTTTCACCCAGACAGCCTGGGTTCAATTCCCCACACAGGAACAATGCAGAGCTTCTCCTTGGAGGGGAGACAGGAAACAAAAAGAATGGGAAGGGATCCTGCCAGCAGCAGAGCTGAATAGAGTTGGGAGCAGTACAGGATTTGACAAGGTCCCTTAGTGCTAGGCCCAAGCTCTGAAGGGACGTGTAACAGTAACTTCCTCCCCTCTGCAGAAAGGGAGCCTCAGAGCAGCCTGGATTCAGTAGGGGAGCTGAGACCCCATACGGCCCTGGGAGCTGTAGTTCCTTGACCAGCTCCCTGCCTTGGAGCAGAGAAGGAACATTTCCCAGCATTCCCGTGGCTGCTATCAACAGGAAAGGGAGGGGGGAAGCTGTGAGACTCCATGCGCTGCAGCTTGCTGTGGCTGGGGGGCTGGCTGCTAGAAGGGGGTGCCACCTGTGAATAGGGAAGAGGTGTGACCAAGGAGTAGAAGGCTTTAGCCCAGGTAGCACCCTCAGAAGACTTCCCCAGACAGGCTTAGGGATGCTGGTGTGACCTCGCCTGGCAGCCCCCAAAGATGGAACTGGGTGGACTAACTGGACAGGGCCCCTGTCTCTCTGAAGCTGGGCAAGGGAGGTATGTGGATCCCAAAAGAAGGTAAAATGGTAAGTAAGGAAGGGGAGGCTCTACTGGACCTGGACAGCTTCAGATACAGGACAGGAGGATTTCCACTTCTGAGCCATGAAAATAGAAATTGACTTTTCCTTTCCAGATGTATCTAATATTCATAAAGGGAATCTAGCCCCTGCCTTCCAGATCTGAACACCTCAAAATCAGGAGTGCTCAAGCTCAATTTGGGCAGCTGTTACTTCATTTCTTCCAAATCAAATATGCTGATCCACTGTCATTTACTGTAGAAAAAGTAGGAGAAAATTGAGCAACAAACGTTGGGGTCTTCACAGTGCTAACGAGGGCTGGAATTGCTATTTTCAACAGCCATTACACTTTTTTTTTTAGTTTTGTTTGTTTAAAAGGAAGACAGTGATATTGCACTGGCAAATTCCCCATAGAAACAAAGAATGGAACAAAAGAATAATAAAGGCACCTCAACTTTCCTCATTTATGTAGGACAGTCTTATTAGATGGATCCAGACATCTTCCAATCACAGAAGCTGATAATTGTTCCACTTTACTGCAGTTCTGTAACCATGCAGGAACCTAGAGGAGGAAAGTGCCTAACTCCAGAGTCTGCAGCTGCCTAGGGCCAGTGCTGAGGATTTAGAGTCCCTAGTGCTGCCCTTGCAAGGTTCAAGCATGCTCAGCCTTGGCATTGCCTCCGCTCCTGCGGCTAGTAGCTGCAGCTGTGTAAGGCTGGCCTCTGTCAGTTGCCCCATGGCTGTAGCTAGAGAAACTACAAGTGGCTCTATGACTCCTGGGGCCATTAAGCTAGAGCACCTAAAGACACTGGAGTTAACCTCAAGGAACAGAGGTCACCAGTAGGAAAGGAATGTCGGGGGATCAGGGAAGGCGGGAGCAGGTCAGGCTTGCAGAGGGAGCTTCCAGCTGGTTGGGAGCATGTCCAAAGTAGAAAGAAAACAAGTATGGGGAGAGGTGGTGGTGACCAGGTAGCAGACTAGCATGTAGATGGGAGCAGAGGGAGAGACGCTGGTGTCTTCAGATTCCCAAGGGCTAAGTCCTCACTTTGGGGAAATGGTGTTTGCAGGTGGCTTGCTCACATGGCAGGATGGGGGCTGAGGGAGGGATCTGTCAGAACTGATCAGGTGTCTGCTGGCTTTAGGACTTTGAGCTGAGACTAGGACCACATGCAGTGACTGGTGACATGGGGGGGTACTGGAGACATGGCTAGAGAAGGTCTGAATGAGGAAAGAGATAAATCTGTGGGGAGTTTCCTTGGTCACTATGAAAGTTCTGCTCACTGTGGACACTGGTAAACCCACATGGGTGTACAGCTCAATAAGAAAACCCGCGGGCTGAGGGAGCTGTGTATGGCAATGCATATAGTCATGGAGAGGTGTGTGATCAAAATGAAAAATGTCTCTGAGGTTCAGTACCGGCTATACGAAGCCCCAGTGGCACTGCCCCACCAGGCCCACACTCATAGCCCACAGTGACTACACTGGGGCCCACAAATATGTTTGGTGCCAGGGCCAACAAAAGGTTAATCCAGCCCTGACTGCCTGAGCACTATTTCAGCCTCACATTTTTGGGTGGAACTCCCACAGTGAGAGCTGCAGAGCACTCCCCCGCAACACACACGCACACACTCGTCCTGGTGTTGGGAGGGGAACAGGAGAAAGGACAAAAGAAGAGATGAAGAGAAAGGAGGGAGGGACAGGTCGATGGAGGAAACGGTGAAACACAAAGGACAAACCCTAATGTCCTCATGATTCTAAGGGACAAAATCCCAGGTGCGGAATAAAATTCTGCCTCCTTAAGCTCATGTTTTCCATGCCCAGAATTCAACTCTCACCAGATGGATCAGACTGAACAGGTTTCACACCTCCAGGAGGCTCTTACCTTCTAAACAGGGATGGCTGTTTTCTAGTAAAATCACTACAAGGGAAGGAGAAAACTGGAAAGAGGTTTCTCCTGTCGCTCACGTCCGTGAACCCGAATACTCTCTCAGTCCTCAGAAAGAGACCTGGAGAAGGAGACTTGCTGAAGCAAAGCCACAGGGGTCTCTGAGGTTTCCCTAGCCCCTGGCCCCTGACTGATGTCAGGATCTCTCTGTGAGGTCACCACCTGCTCACCAATAGTCTTTGACCAATAGTGTGAGGTCCTGCAAAAGGCCTTTGTGATGTCACTGCCACACCCCGCCCTTGCTGTGCCAATGTCCTGACCCTGGCCAGGCACTTTGGAGCTTTGAGCTACTCCCTGTGGATCACCTCACTCATGGAGCTTTTCTATAGAGCATCCTCAGATGTCTAAGCACACGAGTGCCATGGCAATGAACTGACACACATGGCACCAAGATGAGATCATTAGTAGGCTAACCTATAGGAGAAGGACACCCCAGCATTAGTAGGGGAGAAATCCCTACTGAACATGCATTACACCTAGCAGCCCCTGCGTGGGGTCAGGCGGGGGCTGCGGAGGGGGGAGACCTGGGAAAGGAATGGATGGAAAATGTCTGTGCAGCCGGGACATGGCCGGGGGGCGAGGGGAGAAGAGCAGGTGACCCCTGAGGAGCGGGGAGAAAAAGGGAGGGCTGAGATCCCCTCGGAATTACCACTGCCCCCTCCGTGGAGACCCCCCTCCTCTCCTGTCCTGCCCCCTTTCTCCCTAGAGAGCAACAAGCAACATCCAGGCTGACACCCCCTTCCCTCAAACCCCTGAGAAGTTCCCTCTTCCCCTCCCCCCATTGTGCCCCATTTTCTCTCCCCTTTGCCAATGGCCAGTTCAGATCTCAGGTTTGGGGTGTTTCCCCCCATTTTCACCTGCAGTGATTTGTCCTTGTGTAGGTGGGAAATGGTTCCCCCGAGTGATTTCTGAACTGGGCAGAGGCTGGGGGGGGCCTGAGACAGGGACACCTCTGGGCTGGGCTGGGGGGCCCACTCTCTGCTGGCAACAGGGCGTGGGAAGGGCCAGAAAGGGGAGGGGGGAGCAAGTGTCCCCCATAGAGAGGGTCCAGCCCCAGGCTGCTACCAGTAGCACATTCCTATCCTGGCCGGGGGGGGGGCTTTCTCCAGCTGGGACCTGCCCCCTAGGCAGCCCCAGGCTCTGACCGCACCAGCCCCGCCTGGAGCCCCCAGTGAGTGAGAGACCCCGGAGGGGGAGGGGGAGGGGGAGGGAGCACTGGGCCCTGACAGGAAAGTGACTCTCTCCCCTCAGATCTTGGTGTTTTCCTCTCATGTTATCAAATATGCAGTTTGTGACACAATTTCTTTGCAAATCTCAAAGATTCAAATAAAATAATCTAAACATTTGCCCCACTTCTCTCTAGTTGTCTCTTTCTAATTGAATATGCCCTGAGATTTTCCTGTCTCTAATTATAAAATAATAAGAAAATCTCAGATTTACACCTTTTCTCAGATTATTGAACACAAAATGTTTGCAAATGTTGCCCATTTCCTCTTTTTCATTTATCAAGTATTCATGTGAAACACTCAGATTTTACCTCCTATCAACAACTGATATAAAATCCCTCTGATTTTCCACTTTCCTCTCTATAATTTGCAAAATGGATCCAAAATCTCTGATTTCCACCCTTTGTCTTTCATTTCTGAACACTGATCTGAAAGCTCAGGTTTTCCCTCTGTGTCATTATCAAATGTCAATTAACAATCCTCTCAAGTTTTGTGCTGTTTCTTATGTTTCTAAATCCCCAAAACTTCTTCCTTCGGGGGAACCTGTTGCCCTGAGTCGCTCTCCATTCTGGATGTTGCAGAGGATTACATTTCCCAGTGATTGTCTTTCCCCTCTCCTTGGAGGATCATTTGTTCCCTCTTTTAGCTCTGTTAGATATTTGCCAAAGAAAGAGACCAGCCTGATATTTAATACACATCAAAGCCAGAGGCCTCCCCCTGTTTGGGGATGAGTGGTTCGCAGCTGGTAGTGGGAGAGTTGGCTGGCCCCTTTTCTTTTCTCCAGCTGGCACAGGATGAGGGGGTCACTCTGAGTGCAGCATGTCTTGAGAAGTATCCCAAACCACAAGACAAATGGTCTCTGTGAAGGGTTGCTTCCCACAGTGCTAAGATGTAGCCACCTCTGGCAAAATCCATATTGGCTACTAGTTGCTAGTGACAGGCCACGGAAATTTCTTACCTATTTTGCCCCTCCATGCCAGGCCTGCACAACATAAGGCCCACGGGCAACGTGCGGCCCGTGAAGTCTCACTGTGCGTCCCGCAGCCGGGAATCAAAGGGCTCTGGGCTGCCCGTAGCCACGGGGAATCCAAACCCCTTTAAAGTTCAGCCACGGCCGGGATTCAAAAGGTTCTGAGCTGCCCGCAGCCGCAGGGAGCCCAGAGCTCTTTAAATCTCAGCCGCGGCCAGGATTTATAGGGCTCTGGCAGGCGGGCGGGGAGCTCAGAGCTCTTTAAATCCCAGCCACCAGGGCCGGTTTTAGTCCAATTTAACCAATTCCCTTGAAACCGCCTCGCTCCTAAGAGGACCCCGCACCCAAGCCCCAGTACCAGCAAAAGCCAGTGCGCTGTACCAGGGTGGCCCAGTTTCCCCATTGGGCAATTTAAAAGGCCTGGGGCTCCCAGCAGGGGCTGGAACCCCAGGCCCTTTAAATTGTCACCAGAGCCCTGCTGCTGGAGCCCTGGGATATGGCTGCGGGGCTCTGGGGGCTATTTAAAAAGTCCAGGACTCCCATTGCTTCTACCTCCCCGGCCCTTTAAATAGCCACTGGAGCCCCGCCTCTTCCCCAGGGTTCCCGTGGCTATTTACAGAGCTGGGGCAGTGGAAGCACGGGCGCCCCGGGCCCTTGAAATAGCCCCCAAGCCCCAGGCTGCTGCTGCTACCCAAGTGGGAGGGGGGGGGAGGAGGAGGAGGAGGAGGAGAAGGAGGCACTCACCATAGAGGATGGGCTGTACCCCCTGTACCTGCACCCCCTACCCTGCCTGCAGCCAGTCCGTCCCCAGCCAGCCCCTGCTGCACCCCCTGCCCGCACCAGCCCCGCACCTCCTGCCCTGCTTGCACCAGTTCCTACCTGCAGCCTGCCCATCTCCAGGCAGCCCCACACCCCCTGCCTTGCCTTCAGCCCCGCAATAACCCCTGTCTCCAGACAGCCCTGCACCCCCTTCCCTGTCTCCAGCCAGCCCCTGCCACACTGCCTGCCCTGCCCACACCATCCCTGCACCCCCTGCCCTGTCTCCAGCCAACCCCTGCCATACTGCCTGCCCTGCCCGCACCAGCCCTGCACCCCCTGCCCTGTCTCCAGCCAACCCCGTACCCCCTGCCTTGCCTTCAGCCCTGCACCAGCCCGTCTCCAGCCAACCCCTGCCGCGCCCCGCTGCCTAAAGCCAGCCAGTCCTGCACTCCTTTGTCTCCAGCCCTGCCAACCCATGCCGCACCCTCCCTGTGGCCCTGCCTGAAGCCAGCCAGCCCACCACACACCTCTTGTCTCCAGCCTGCCCCACACCCCTTGCCCAGCCTGCAGCCAGACCCTACCTCTCGCATCCTCCCTCTCCCCCACCTCCTGCCAGCCCCATGTTCACTGGTGCCCTGCAGTTCCGAGGGAAGTAACCCTGCACACCTGCTTCAATGAGATGGGCAGAAAGCACCTGGGACCCACACATGTGCACCCTAGCACACCCTAAGTGAGTGGCAGAGCTCATTTCTAGTTCAGACCCATCTTTTTAAAAAAGAACTTTTAGGTAGGGTTAACATACATCTGTACTTTCCCGGACATGTCAGGCTTTTTGGTTCTTAAATCACCATCTGGGAGGAAAATACAGACGTATGGTAATCCTACTGGTACAAAAAATACATACTGCAGCAGAACTTTTTATAGGGAACCGGTTGTTAAGAACTGAAAGGCTTTTTTTCCCCCAATCATCCCTGCGGGGCCCCGCCAAAAATGTTCATATTGGGCCCCGCACTTCCCAAAGCCGGCTTGCCAGCCACAGCCGGGATTCAAAGGGCTCTGGGCTGCTCACAGAGATTCCCGGCCGCAGCTGAGGTTTAAAGGTCTCAGGGCTCCCCAACGCCACGGGCAGTCCAGAGCCCTTTGAATCCCGACAGCAGCTGAGATTTAAAGGGCTCAGGGATCCCTGTGGCTGCAGGCAGCACAGAGCCCTTTGAATCCTGGCGGCAGCTCCAGGGCATGGAGTGAGGCTGGGATTTCAAGGGCTCAGGCTCCCCTCAGCAGCAGGAGCTCTGGGACCTTTAAATCCCAGCCCCAGCCCTGAAAAGCTCCGGGTTCCCCCAGTCGTCAGAGCCCCAGGCCCTTTAATTTAACCCTGAGGGCTCCCAGCCACCTGTTTGGCTGGGAGTCCCTGGTTGATTTAACATCAAGTAACACCTCCCCACCACCAACCTTCCTTTGTGACCCACAGCTGTTTTGGTGGGGCGGCACTGGGGAAGGAGGGTTTGTTTCTGCAGGGCTGGGCGGGGTGTTTCCGCCAGGCTGGGAGGTCCTGAGTGGGGGGTGTTTCCGCAGGGCCGGGGGGTTTCGGTCCTCAGCTGTTTTCTTTGGAGTATTGTGGCCCTCGCTGTTTTACTCAAAGTACTGTACAGGAACTTTTCAGGGGGATTAAGGCAAAATGCCACATTTATTAGTAATACAGGTATCAATTAATACTCTATGATATGCACATGAGATATATATCACAGTCATGCATTCACGCACACACACAGACATAAACACACTCCGTCTTGCTGTTATTACCAACTAGTTGCTCCCCTTAACTGCACTGGCCAGGTGAGTTAGATGGGGGAGGGGTGGAGCTGGGCTTCTACCGATCCAAATCGATGGTCCGATGGTGACAAGATGAGATCCGGGGTCCTTTTGCAAGACACCTTGCATTTATAGCAGCTTCCCTCTTATGCAAATCTAGACCAGTTTCAAATTCTGGGTCTGTGTCCATTGGTCTTTGTGCTGTTTTTCTCGGGTGTTGTCCCAATGCTGCTCAAAGAGGGTGTTTTCTAAAGAAGGTGCTTGCTTCTAATCCCTGAGGCCATCAATATGTCTTCTCTTCTTTATTGGGCCCACTTGACAAGTTGTATTGTCCTTTGCTCTGGCTCCCATTCCCTCTTCAACTGTTGTAGCTGTCTGGAGGTGGGTGTCTTCCAAGCCTCACTCATTCACACCTCAGTCAGTCAATAGAGCAATTGATTACAGAGTGCGGGGGAAGATCTTATTCTACATCTAGCAAAAAGGCAAATGTTTTCTTTTACTTTAACTATACTATCCTTAGGGGCTATAACATTTGATACAAAGTTTTCTAACAATTTTCTATATAGGGATCTAATACAAAGTTGTATGAAAATAGAGAGGCACAATGCCAAGTCATATGAATTACAAAATAACATCATGCCGGATGCAATGTCATAAAGATAAAGATACTTAATACAAAATAACACAATGCAACGTTATAAAGATTTATAGAGATAGTTAATACAGAGATTTCTCTACATCACCACTTTACGAGTTGTGCAGGCCTGCTGACGGCATTCGTGGGGCTTCTTGCTCGTGTGGATTCTCTGATGCTGAATAAGGTGTGAGCTGCGACTGAAAGTTTTCCCACACTCACTGCATTCGTAGGATCTCTCCCCTGTGTGGATTCTCTGATGCCCAATAAGGTGCGAGCTGCGACTGAAAGTTTTCCCGCACTCATTGCATTCACAGGGCCTCTCCCCTGTGTGGATTCTCTGATGTTGAGAAAGGCCTGATCTGTAAGTGAAGTTTTTCCCACACTCAGCACATGTATTTTTTTTGCTTTTCCCTGCAGATTTCCTGCTGTATTCTGGTTTCCTTAAGGCCCTTCTGAGTTCCCTGACAGGAAATAAATTTATCCATTTTCTCCCCTGGCTGGTTTCCCTGCTCTTTTTCTGGTCTGTGCTGAACCTCACACGTCATTGCATCACCTGCTGTGATAGAGACAGAAAGCTCAAACAGGGATGGAAAGGGGAAGGCCAAACCAAAACAAGTGCTGGAGAGAGGACAAATAAAAATCAGGAACTCAGCTCCCCCCAACAGGAGAGAGGAGGGGATCAATTCAGCCTTCACATCCCATCCAACTTCACAGGGGGAAGGGAGAAAGCTACTGCCCGGTGTCTGCTAGCATCTAGAGGAAGCCTTGAGCTATATTTACCCTGCGGATGCGACCCCTGCTATGGACAATAATGAACTGAGAGACTTCCCAAGAGCTTTGTAGGGCATCCTAGATGTTTCCTTCAGGCACTTACAGATTCTGAGTTGGTTTAATGTTTCCCCATCTGTGCGGGGAGATCTCAGGATCTCTCTTTCCTCTGAACCCTGGAGCTCTGGGACCCATGGCTCTTCCCCTTGTTCCATCTGGGAGATCATATCACGTTGGAAAACCAGAAACTCCGCTCAGACGAAAGAAAACAAAGGAGTTCAGTTGATTTCATACAACTTGATCATCAAAAACATTCTGTTAATTTATCTTCAGTGCTTAGTGTGACCTAGTGTGCCTGGGGCAGTCCTCAATGAAAATGCCAAGGTCAGAGCAGGCTGAAAAAGGGAGAGCAGATGCTCCCCATACTGGTGGTTAACGCTGAAGTTAAACTCACTGACCAGTCACAAACTGTGCTTCTGATCCCACACACTGGTTAACGAGACTCTGAAAAAAGAAATCACACGGCCCCCTTTATTGCATGACAGTTCTCTGACTCCTAATCAGCAACTAGGTCCCGTACAGTGAGAGGTTATTTAAAAACTCTGCTCACTGTGATACAGCATGGCCAGAGGGCAGCAGGAGAGTGATCCTAATTGGATCCAGGAAGTGGGTGGGTAGAAGGTTAGCCACATTACCCAGGTTTGGATCTCATCCAAAATACCATGCTGCCAGCCAATCCTTTAGCAGTTAAACTAAATATTTAGAAGAAAGAACAAATGAAAGAATGAAGTTAAGTTCCATCCTTCCAGACAATTCTTTAGCATCTAAACTAAAGGTTTAAAAGAAAGAAAGACAGAAAGAATTTAAATGGAAAAGCAGTCAGATACATTCCAAAATGGATATATCAGGTTCTTAGCATTATTGGTGAGTTGCTGGCTTGAAATTCTGTCTGGAACGCATCCACAGCTTGGATGGGTCATTCAGTCCTTTGTTCCAGGGTTCAGTTTGTAGAGAAGTTGCTCCAGAGGTAGGAAGGGGGATTGAAGACAAGATGGAGATGATGCAGCTGCGCTTTATATACCTTTTGCCATGTGGCTTGTACTTCCTGTGTCCCAAACACAAGCTTCACAGCACATGGCATGGAAAAGCTTTGGAGGTTTCATTACACAGGCAAACCCCGGCATGTCTTGCTGACTCAATAGGTGTATCCCCTTGGTCCATAGGTTCATTGTACAGCTGATGACCCTCAATGGGCCATCAAACATGCTAGGCAATGTTGATGCCAATATGTCTGTGGGTGTCACCCAGAAAAACTGCACAAGTCTGGAAATACAGATATACCTTACATATCTGTAACTCACAATACAAAGGTGATAGAAACATAGAAACAAAATTATCATACTTGGCAAATCATAAAATTTTCACTGAAACTTTACATGGCATACCTAGCATGATTCATTGCAATTTTATCAGATTATATTATTTTATTATTAATATCAAAGTGTCTCACAATTTCATGCAGTCTCACACTTGCTAAACTAGTGAATTCCCAGGACCAGTTCCCCAGGTCCTTGAAGATGCCAAACATTGTGCTTAGGAGGGATTGAAATACCCACATATCTGCTGGGAACACACACACAGACACTGTGTCAATCTGTACCCCTGTGTTCACTCTTCTAGAAAATTATGATCAATTTTGTACCCAGTATGGCTTGTGAGGTATCATTAGAAAACGCATAACCTACTGAATATTATCCTCCTGTTAAAATGTGTAGTAACACTGTATGTAAAATTGTGAGATTTTACAGTATGATATTACTGAAAAAGTTACAGTTCTGGGGAACACCCCCAGACCAGTTCCTCAGAGACAGCAAGGCAAACAGCTGGTCAAACAGCCATTCTCCTGCAGGTGGAAGGTGTGAAGACATTAAGAGCTGGTCTACACTACGGGGGAAAATCGATCTTAGATACGCCAATTCAGCTATGTGAATAACGTAACTGAAGTCGAATATCTAAGATCGGATTACTCACCCATCCTCACTATGCGGGATCGATGTCCGCCGCTCCCCCTGTCAAATCAGCAACTCCGTTGGGGTTGGCGTTCTTCCGGAATCGATATAAGCGCGCTCAGGGATCGATATATGGCGTCTAGATGAGACGCGACATATCGATCCCCGAGCAATCGATTTTAACTCGCCGATACGGTGGGTAGTCTAGATGTAGCCTTACATTCCATCACAGGGACCTATTGAGGCTGTTGTGGAAAACGACCACAGGATTAATATTTGAATCAGCTCAGGCTGAGGCTCTTTTCTTGGTTACAAGCACGCAAGGGGGCGACAGGTATTGGAATACTGTTCCCGAGCTAAAAATCACACAAGCCTTTTACAGCTTAAAACCACAAACAATAACACATACGTTGCACGTTAATTTCCTTATTTGGAATATATTGCAAAATATGATGCAGGTCAAAAGCAAGCTGAACAATCAGTTTTCCATATTTGGCCTTTCCTGTTATTTTTATTACACCTGGTGATATGGGAGCAAGACTCTCCATGTCTCAAGAAATGTCACTACCAACCTAGGCCATTTTCACATGCTGGGGTGCAATCCAGATCAGCGAGTAGTTGTGTCATCTGTAATCCTGGGTGAGATTCAGTGTTCTGCTGCTGGAGCTCCCCTGTCTGGATACTCCCAGCCAGCGTTCAAGGACGCACTGAGTGTCTGTATGATAAGTAACCCTGGACTGGCAGCTCTGACTCCAGCCGCCTGCTTGTTACACCCCAAGCACATTCTGGTTTGGGTAGAGAAGGCTCAGGGATTGGGAGAAGGCCGGGGGTAGGAAGCTTCTGTTCATTATGCTGGACCTAACCCCAGTTTTACTTGAGTAAAGAGGAGATTTTTGACATTGTGTGATGCTGCTCCTGTGCTCTGTTCCTAAAGTGTTCTGCAGCAGAGGAGGGTCTCTGGTAGTATGTACGTTACTGGCCTATTGGGGTGATGCTGAAACAGGACAGGGTACAGATGGCATTGTGGGGGTGGCATGAACCTTCACTCTTCATTTCCCTTTCCAAGAACAGAAGGGACAGGAATCCTTACCCAGCAAGACCATCGTCTCATAGTTCCCCTGCATGACATCTCTGTAGAGGGCTCTCTGAGTGGGGTCCAGCAGAGTTCCCTCTTCCCTGGAGAAATGCACAGCCACCTCCTCGAAGGTCACCGGCCCCTGAAAGAGCAGGAGTCCAATACTCAGTACCTGCTGACCCACTCACAACCCCACTATTCACGGAACAGCAGCACCAGGGAAATGGAAGCTCCGGGAGGCACATGTTAACAGAGTCCCACCCCACCTTGCTTACAGCAGCCAGGAGGCATCAGAGGGTAGAAAGAGAGAACCTTTGTGTCTCCCATCTGACAGACAGAAGCAGGGTCTTCACATTTATCACATAGCTACTAGCCAGAGCTTAATATAGGAGATGGGGCTGTCTCTGGACCCTGATAGTGGCTCCCTGGTAGGAATCCAAGCACTCTCCAAATAAAATATATGGAAGAAAGGGGAAGTCAATCATAAAGAATAGAAGTTAGAAGGTCAGAATTGTAGTGCCCATTAACAAAGGTTTAGAGAAAATAGAGCCTATCAAACTAACGGGATATCCTTATTGGATGAGATCAAAAGTCTGGTTGCAGCTAATAGTATTGATGTAATATACCTAAACTTCCGTAAGGGACATGACTTGATTAGCACAATATTTTTACTAAAAAGAACTAGAATGATACAAAATAAACACGGCATATATTAAATAGATTAAAAATCTGATAGTAAATGGGGAACCATGATCGAGTGGATTTCTTTCTAGCAGGTTCCTGCAGGGATTTTTTCTTGGCCCTGTGCTATTTAACATTCTTATCCATGACTTAGAAGAGAGTAAAAAATCATCACTGATAAAGTTTACAGTTGCCACAAAGATTGGGGTTGGTGGTAATTAATGAAATGTCAGTAGATTCAGGCTCCATCACTGAGAGTCTGGGAAATTGTCCCAGCCCTGGCTGGAGGGTTATTTCCTGTTCCACAAAGAGGGGAAGTTCCATTCCCAACTCCTGTGCCTTGAAATTAGGACCTATCTGACACTACACCCCCATATTCATCATAGTAGTATGATTATAATATGATTAGGACATTATTATGATCTATTTTGTAGAAGATGCATCATGTGTGGTGTCACTGGAAAAGTTCTGATTTGCTGAATATGATTATCCTATTTGTGTGCACATATCATGTTCGTATCTGAAGTTATGGATATTGACTCTGGATCTGTATTTCAAATGTGCTTACTCTGGGTAACACCCACAATGAGCCTTTTAGGTACAACAATGAAGAAGCCAGACAGTGCTGATAGCTCAACAAAGACAATGGACTGTGGGAGAGCTTAGCCTTCCTGTGAATGTTTCAGCCAGCCTATGAGTCATGGCTGCTATGACTCAGCAGGGCCTGTGACCAGACCACATGACACTAAACTCCATTTTAGTACCTGTATTTTTCCACAAACTGGACTAGGAACTGAGTTTGGAACAAAAGGTTCCCACCATATGGAAAAGCTGCATAAGGTGGGGTGTGACATCATCTCTTGGCCTCATTCTCCACACAAGAGAACTTCTGGAAACACCTGAGAAACAAAAACGGATGTGGGGGAAGTGCTGCTCCCAGGATCAAGAGATTTTTAGCTTGTGTATGGAAACTTGGGGGACTGCTTGTACCATCAGTCAGGGTGAGAAATTGCTAATTCAAATTCTATCCATCTAGTATGTTAGGCTTTGTTTGAGTTTTGGTTATTTGCTAAATAATCTGCTTTGATCTGTTTGTTATCACTTATAATCACTTAATCTATCTTTCTGCAGTTAATACACTTGTTTGATGCTTTATCTTAACGAGCGTATTTTGAGTGAAGTGTCTGGGGAAAATCTCAGCTTGTTGTGCACATCTGTCCCATATCGAGGGGAAGGGGAACTACATTAATGAGCTTGCATTATAGAGATCCCTGTGCACTATAAGATGGTATCATTCTGGATTTATACTACAGCAAGTGTGCAAGGTTGGGGAGTGGGAAATTGGCTCTTATCTTCTATCTGTCCTTGAGTGGCTTAGGTAACGCACTCAGGTAGCTTAGTTGGCTGCATGGCGCAACCTGCTGTTGTGTTGGGTGATAACAGGCCCTGGAGAGGCTGGCGAAATCTCCAGCAAAGCAGTGTGAGAAGGGCCAGCCCAGCGTGAGGGTTAGAGGACACAGCAGTTCCCAGAAGCTCCACAAACTGCGTCCTGGGGGTGACAACCCATCACGCCCTACACTACACAAGTCTCAGCAGGTTTGTCACATGCTGTCCCCCTCTCCACCCGAGATATTTCCTGCTTCCCACCACCTCTAGCAATTCCCACCCTCTTCTGCATTTACTGCTCCTCAACCTCCAAGCAGAGACCGCCACCCTGATAATCTCTTACCTGAGCCAGCTCCATTGCAGCCATTTCCTTGCCCCTGGGAGGACGAGATGATCTGCAGCGAAACATGGATGTTATTCTCTGGCCTTCCGGGGTGAAAAGGGCAAGGTGTGAGAATTCAGACTAGGCTTTTGTCCATTCCCCAAGCCGATTTCCCCCAGCTTTTCCCCTGCTAATGCACATTCTAGGTTCTAGCACACTGTGAAGCACAGAGTGACCTTATTCCAGTACAGGCCTAGCCCCCTCCCACCAGGGTGTAACCCTCTGACACATGGGGAAACCCTCCCAGTAACAGTCTCTCTCTTACACGTATCAAGTTTGCGGACAACACCAAGTTGGGAGGGTTTGTAAGTGCTTTGGAGGATTGGATTAAAATTCAAAATGATCTGGATAAACAGGAGAAATGATCTGAAGTAAATAGGATCAAATTCAGTAGAGACAAGTGCAAAGTACTCCACGTTGGAAGGAACAACCGGAGGCCAGAGAAGAGCAGAAACAAAGGAGTCACTTTGGGGGATTCTCCCTGTCATTGTCCCCAAGGCAGCTGTCTCAGGTTTACAAAGGTGTTTCATGTTCCAGCCTTTATACAGTCTCTCCTGGGAGTGCCCCTTTCATGGACTTGGGCCCTAGTTTTAGTTTTTGGTAGTTAACAATCTTGGTTTATTGTTCATCTAACCAGTATGTGTGGATTGAAGTGTGTTGGAAATTCTGTTTGGGATAACAAGCTGGTGCATGTCATTTTCCGCTGATGAAATGACAGACTTCATATGAGCTTGGGTCGTTCAGTAGCGTGCTGGACAGTGCAAGATGCACATTTCTGTGGGAAAGTCGGGCACTTGAGAATTTGCTGGTTTTCTCCTGAGGTGTAATTCATGAGTGGCTGTCTAGCAGCACTCAATACTGTTAGCTGGAGTGAGTTACATGCTGGAGACTGTGTGTTAATTGGCCAAGAGGGGCTGTTCTCGCGGGAAAACAGTGGAAAAGGCACCCCATGCTGGAGGACTGAAGTGGCACAGCTATCTTAAACAGTCCAGACTGTACTCTGGGTACATCACAGACACTCCATTATGGACAGAGCCTCTTACAACACAGAGAAAGTAAATCCATGTCCAAAAAATCGAAAGACTCCAGACAGAGGGCAAGTGTCCCCTGGCACTGCTTCTTGCTGACAGAGAGGTTCAGAGACAGTGCGAGAATCCTGGGGAAGCTGGGAACAGGAAGCATGGGCTGGCGGGGTTCGGTGGAGATAAGGGAACAGGAAGGGCAGGGATATTACTGAATCCAGGATCTCAGCAGTACTAGATGACAGGATAGCACATAGTGCAGCCCATTGGAAAACACAATCCCAACTATACATACAAAATGATGGGGTCTAAATTAGTTGTTTCCACTCAAGAGATGGATCTTGGAGTCACTGTGGATAGTTCTCTGAAAACATCCACTCAATGTGCAGCAGCAATGAAAAAAAAGTGAACAATGTAGGAAATAATTAAGAAAAGTGATAGATATGACAGAATATCTCATAGATCATATTTGTAAAAACAGCAAATAAATCCATGATACACCCACATCTTGAATACTGCATGCACATGTCACCCCATCTCAAAAATAGATATATTGGAATTGGAAAAGGTTCAGAAAAGGGCAACAAAAATGATTAGGGGTACGGGACAGTTATGCCAGACCTAACCCCCAGTTTCACTTGAGCAAACAGGAGATATTTGACACTGTGCAATACGGCTCCTGTGCTCTGTTCCCAAAGTGTTCTGCAGCAGAGGAGGGTCTCTGTATTATGTGTGTCACTGGCCTATTGGGGTGATGCTGAAACAGGACAGGGTACAGATGGCATTGTGGGGGTGGCGTGAACCTTCACTCTTCATTTCCCCTTCCAGAACAGAAGGGACAGGAACCCTTACCCAGCGAGGTCACAGTCTCATAGTTCTCCTGCATGACATCCCAGTAGAGGGCTCTCTGAGTGGGGTCCAGCAGAGCCCACTCTTCCCTGGTGAAATACAGAGCCATCTCCTTGAAGGTCACCAGCCCCTGAAAGAGTAAGAGTCCAACACTAAGGACTTGCTGCCCCACTCACAGCCCCACTATTTGTGGCAGAGAAGAGTGAATCAAATGGAAGCTCTGGGTGGATCATAGTCAGGAGAGTCCCACCTCGACCTGGCTCAGAGTATCCAGCAAATGCCAGGGTGAGGGGGATGAAGAGAGAGCCCCTTATCTCTCCCAGCATATCCATCACCCCCCTACTAGCCACTGACTGATACAGGAGATGGAGCCCCTAGCAGGGTCCAGGGAGAGCTCGCTGGTAGGATGCCCAACACCCTCCTCATTGTGAGGAGCGGGATATGAAGGGAGAGGCAGCTCCAATAAGCCTGACTCATGGGTGTCCCCTTTATATCTCACAGCAGCTGATGGTTAATGAGGTCAGGCTCCAGCACTAGGAGTCTGGTCAGTTTGACTAGCTCCATGTAGGTGGGTTATTTTCTCTCTTCACAAATTAGGGCATTTCCACCTCCAAACCTCCTGGGTCTGTTCCTAGAATCTAGGCCACTTAGTAAATAACTCCCAGCAGGTCTGCCACACCCTGGCCTCCTCCTTTCCCCACGCTGTGAATTTCCTGCCCCGCTCCAACCTCCAAACCAGACTCTGCAAACCTTCCCACCTCTGGTGTATTTGCTCTCCCTTTCCTCCAGCAGGAACCTACCAGCAACCCCCCGATAATCTCTACCTGGACTGACTCCACTGCAGCCATTTCTCTTCCCTGTCCCACGCCAGGCTGGGATGAGCTGGAGCAAAACATTCTGCAGCCTGTCTGGGGGAGAAGGGCAGTTGTGGGCGTTTCAGAACCGGTTTTAGTTAATTTCACATCACAATTCCCCCAGGCCCTTTCCCTGCAGACAGACACCCTAGATTCTGTCATGCTGGGAAATGCTCAATCTGTTTATTACAATTTACACCTGGCCCCTCCTGCCAGGCTAAGTCCACAGACACATTTTTAACCTCCCTTCTCTCTCCCCTCACCCCTTCTCTGAACACAAGGCTAGAAAAGAGCAGAACCAAAGGAGTCACTGTGGGGGATTCCCTCAGACACTGACCCCACGGCAGCCAAACCCCAGCAGGGGGAATATGGAGTCAGGAACTGGCTTTTGCTCTGTCTGATCCTTGTTTTGTTCACTGGAAAGTGCTTCTGCCCCAGGATGCAGCAATACATGTGTCTGGGTGGACTAGAGAGCTGGAAATCTCTCCCCCACATTCATTTCTCCCACTGCCCCTTTCAGTCTCTCCTTCCCCTGTCCTCTCTCCCTGCCCTCTGGCTGGGACAGTCCCATTCCTGGGGGCTTTGCTCTCCCATGGCTGGATTTCCTCCTGGCAACCGCTAATGGGAGGAGAAATGAGGTGGTGTTGTTTGTGCAGAGTCACTTTCTTGCCAGACCCTAGGACATTCCCTGAGGTCTTTCAGTTACCTGGAGACTCTGGCTCAGAATTTAGTAGTAACAGGGCCCAGGACTGCCCTAGGGGGCTAGGACCAGCTGCAGAAAGTCATCCCCTGGGCCAGGCAGAGAAGAAGCTTTAATTAAGGTCACTTCCCAGCACAGAGCCCCACTGGGGGAGCAGCTGCTGCCAAGCCTGGTCTTCCAGATCACAATGGAGGCTGCAGCATCTGACCCAGGAAGCTGAACCCCAATAGTCCTGAGCAGAGAGGGACAGAGTGTTTAGCAGCTTCCCTCCTTTAGCTCTCTGGGGAGAGCAGCTAATGGGAGCCCCTCCTCACAGGGAGAATGGCTGATCTCATTTGACCCACTGTCCATCTGGAATCACTCACTTGTCTTTCCATACAGTGACTCTGGATTAACAACGGTCTCAATGACACCGGATTTCAGAAAGAATGAGTTCAGAACGCTGTGGAAAAGACCATCGTGTGGCAGTGCTGACTCCCTTCCCACCTCCCTCACCCCCGCAGATCTAGGACAAGGACTGGGGGCAAAAATTTTCCAAACGGAACCGAAAGTTCCTGCAGTTTTCAAAAGAGGAGAAAAGTAAATTCTGTGATTTCACACTAACAGTGTTTGCTGAGTGGACAGAAATTTATCACAGTGACAGGGCACGTGACTGGGGAATGGACTTGGTGACCTGGTGACTAGGAGCCAGGACTCTGGTACAAGTTGACCAGAGAGAAGGATCATGGTTAGCAGCAGCCCCCAGACACCCCTAGTACCCAGAGCCCAGACCCCCCAGCCAGGGGCCCCAGACACCCCCCAGCCAGGATCCCATCAGATATTCCCTGGGACGCAGCCCCCAGAGTCCCTGGCCAGGGACCCCAGATACCCCTCAAAGCCCCACCGGCCAGAGAACCCCCACCACACCATGATTGCCAGGTTGGGAATCCCAAAGGGTTCCCCCCACCAAGAGCCCCCAGCAGCCAGGGACCCCCTCAAGGGACCCCCCCCACTGGGAACTCAGTCCCTCACTGCCTGCCTAGGAACTTCCCCACCCTCCAGAACGATCTACCCTGACATTTGCCTGGGACCCCCTCCTCTGCCCAGTGTGACCCCTGATGCTTTACAGTGCGACCCATCACTCTGCTTCCCTGGCATGCCCTCACCTAGTGCCAGGGATCCCCTCCCCCAGCTCTGTGCACTGGGCATGGCAACAAAACCAGGAACCAGCGGGGGAAGCACAGACAGAGCCCATGGCACAGAACCAGGCTCCCTCTAACCCTCTGTCCCGCCTCCCCAAGAGACACCCACCCCCACTGTTCTGCAGCCACCAGGCCCCCAGCGATACCCACCTCCAGGACCCATAGCCTCAGGGATGGGCACATCAGAACCACCACCCCCGAAAACCCCAAACCTCCACAAACCACCAACCTGACTAGGGTACCCCCTGCCCAGCCACCCAGAGGCCTCCCCCTACCACAATGCCCCTTCAGCTGCAATCTCCCCACACAGACACTTCCCTGCCCCTGCAAGTGTTACCTCACAGAGTGTGAGAAGTGGCTAGAAAGTTAACACCACCTCCTGCTGGCCAGTCACACAGGCAGCAGGGAGCCTGGGGAGTGCTTCTTTAACAGGAGAATGGAAGGCCTGGAGGGCAAGAAAAGATCCACGGGCTGTCACTAGCAAATAATGGCCACCATGGATCCACCCCAGAGGCGGCTGCATCTTAGCACATTGGGAAACAACCCATCATATTCAATTAGAAATAAAACAACTAGAGAGAAGTGGGGCAAATGTTTGGGGTATTTTAAATCAATCTTTGAGACACGCAGAGAGAACCCTGTCACAAACGACATTTGATAACATGAGAGAAAACCACCAAGATCGGAGAGGGATTTGATGTTGCTATTAAATAACTAGTGGAAAAGGGGGACTGTTGGACTGGATTTTATATGATTGTCCAATACATAAAGAGAATGTGATGGTCCCCCCCTGCCACGGGGCAACCATTCACGTGAGCAGCTCAGAGCCCTTTGAGGAGCTGATTTAAGGGCGGGGGGGGAGCTGGAAGGATCCCTGGACAATGGAAGGGGGCCGCAGGGGAATTGGGAAATGGGTCTGGGCAGTCTCCATGGGGGATGTGCTACTCCTTCCCTTCCCTGCCCTGGCAGAGAACGGGAACCTCATCCCATCCCACTCCAGTGGGAGCCATGTTCTGGGGAATGACCCAGGGCAACAATTTCCCACCCAAACAAGGACAAATAGCTGCAGTAAAATGGGTGGGAAAATCCACCCCCCTATCGGAGAGATTTTAAATTGACATTTGAGAAGTATGGAGAGAAAAAGGGAAAATCAGAGGCAATTAGAGAGCTGATCATTGGGGTGGGGGGGAGGAGAATCTCCCTGGTATTTTATAGCCACGTGTGATAATGAGAGAGAAAAGGGGAATCTTGAGAGAATGTGTGTGTGGGAGGAAGTGGCAAAAACAGGGACAGGATCCAGTTAACTCACCTCCTCCCACCCCGGGAATGTCCTGGCTGCACAGAGACAGATCTACCCTCCCCCACCCCAGTGACCTCCCCCTCCTGCAACTCCGGCTTCTCCTCCCCATCGACACCTCCGCCCTCACACCAAAGGGGGGGCTCTGCAGGGCCTCCCCCTGAGCTCAACTCCTGCTCCTCCCCCCAGCCGGGATTGTGCCCTTTAGCCCCCCACGAACCCTGCCTCCAGCTGCCTGACCCCCCCCGCCCATCAATTTTCTGCTCTGCGCCCGCCCCTCCCACGCTCCCTGTTACTCCCCCGCCCCGCTCAAGCCCGCCCCCAGGCCCGGCGGAACGTTACGGCTGGTCCGGGCAGGGGGAAGGGCAGCGGCTTCAGCGGCTGTTACTGGGAATGCGCAGTGCCCGGGAGTAGCACATTGCAATGGGGAGTGATAATACACCGCCCCCCCCACCGGTCCCGGGGTCCGCCCCTCCCCA